>NW_015374019.1:30284-47860 GCF_001272555.1 Dufourea novaeangliae | reverse complement strand
TTTTCAGAAAAATAACGTCGCCAGAGTTATTCTTGTGCTGCTGCATACGTTCGTTGAAAAACAACAAATATGAATGACACAAGACATCACGTTTGCAAATAAAAGTTGCTTTTGCAAACAAAAAGATTCATAAAAATTATATCAAATTTTTTTGAGAAATCGAAATTGACTTTTATAAATTGACCATTATTTAATTTTTATTAATATATTCTCCGAAAACCGAGGCAATCGGAAGGTTAAAGAGCGGGCGTGCGAATAGGATATAAATAATAAAAAACTCCGAGACTAAGGAGGCAATTTCAAAAATAAATATACCTATGGATTTGGAATTAAGTGCTCGTCATTTTATGTCATTACGCAAATTTCAATAAGTTGTAAAATAAAGTTATAACAAATTTTTTTGTTATAAACAAATTGTATTTTTGACAATTTGTTAACACCAGTTTATTGTACATAAAAAACAATGAAAGCCACCAATTGAAAGTTTTCATGTATCTCCTCTGGTTTTCGAGATAGTACTTCCGGGGCGAAACTTTGAGGGGTCTTTTCACCCCCTAAATATGAAAACGGACCGCTATAAAAAAATACGTATCTCTCATTTTTCGGTGCTCTAAAACATATCCGAAAACCAAAGCAATCGGAGGCGGACACCTAAATGAATGTCAGCGGACCACGGTTCGTAAGGGGCGTACAGTCACTTTAAAGACTCAACGATCTGCAGGAAACGTAGATAGAACAGCTGTCCACTTATCCCGTAGAAGATGTCGATAACTTGTGACCGCGGTATTTGAGTCGTATCCACTTGTATCGCATTAACACTGAATACTCGATAAAATTCACAAGAAATGTTAATATCTTCTTGCGAATATTATCGAGAAGAGAGGGTTAATGCGCCCTCTAGTTGTCACGTACAACAATTGTCCCGTTCACGAATATCCATGAAATTAATCCGCACATGCACGTACACCACACAAAGTCCGCAAAATATGTTCACACACACTGCACGATTGTCCCGTCCACAAAAAATATTTACACACTGCGTGATTAATTAGACCCGCGAGCGGTACCTCCGTTGCGTTTAACACTCTACACGTAACACAAAACTAACACTCAAAATAATTAAATTATAACTATGTAACACTAATTAATTTGTAACATCTATTTATACTAGTTTTTAACCTGCAATAATTAATAAAACCTACAATATTTAATAAAACTTACAATATTTAATAAAACTTACAATATTTAATTAAACTTGCAATAATTAATGAAACCTACAATATTTAATAAAACCTGTAATAATTAATAAAACGTACAATATTTAATAAAACCTGCAATAATTAATAAAATCTACAGTAATTAATTTTCACTATTTATAACAAGGACGTACGCTATACTACTAAATAATCACTACGCAATCGCTAAATTACCTAAAACTTCGCTTTCTCGAACATGAACTCTATTTGCTCGAAGAATGCAAAGGGCACCGTTCGGAAAGGACAACTGATATTGTTCAACTGATGCTCCCTCGTTAGGATCGATGTTGCGTAATAGGTCGATCCCCACTCTTTCATGGTCAATACTTTTTGGAAAGGAAAAGCTGCATAGGAAAGTGTTTTGGAGTTCGCGTTTCTTTTTGTATATTCTTAGAGCAACATCTATATTTCTTTTTCGTACACCACTCGGGCCCATTTGGCCACGATGCCGAGGGTGTGCGTGTCCGGTCATTATAAAACTGTCTCTTGTCTTCTGCAGTGCGACCACCCGCGGATTTCCTGTAACGTGTTACTGCCATCTACGAAGACCTTGCCTATTGTGTTTTCGGCTGTCCCTCTTGACATTAACTTGCAAAAAGAACTTTCAACGTCGAATGCCAACCCCATGTTAGAAACGGTTCAGATTACACTGAATGTATGTGTTTAACAATTTTCTTTATTTTATTTTAAGTAGTTTCTTCATGTATCGTAATGTAGGTGCGGCATATTTCATCTTACAATTAGTGTCATTCTAATATCATTATACGTTTTGTATGATGCATGTTAATTGCATATTATTCTTTTGCGGATACAAGAACCTCAAATACTTGGAGTAAGATCGAAGTGGTAATACAATGTGCAATGCACATAAAACATACAGTAAGTCAATATTCAATATATCAGGAATAAAGATATTACCCTATCGGGCGAAGCTTCGAAAAATAAGCAATTAACGCACGCGCTCATTGAAAAACATCGTTCAGCATCCTGCGACGGAGGACAAGCTCGTTTCAACTCGTTTACACCAGTCACCCCCTGAATAAAATTCATTCAGGTATGAATGACACCAGCCGCTTATGGTCGACCAACGAAGGCGGCTAGCTACCTGAAACGGAGCGCGCCGCTGTTTTTACCTGCTTATTGTGGACTTAATTTTGATTACTTTCAGTTTAAATGTCCATTTGACAGTCTTATAATGTCCAGATTCGTACACCCGCGGCATCATGACCAAGTGACCAAAAAAAATACAGATGATGCTCTAAGAATATACGAAAAGAAACGCGAACTCCAAACACTTTCCCATGCAGCTTTTCCTTCCCAAAAAGTATTGAACATGAAAGAGTGGAGATCGACCTATTACGCCACATCGATCCTAACGAGGGAGCATCAGTTCAACAATATCAGTTGACCTTTCCGAACGGTGGCGTTTGCATTCTTCGAGCAAATAGAGTCCATGTTCGAGAAAGCGAAGTTTTAGATTATTTAGCGATTACGTAGTGATTGTTTAGTAGTGTAGCGTACGTCGTTGTTATAAATAGTGAAAATTAATTATTGCAGGTTTTATTAAATATTGTAGGTTTTATTAATTATTGCAGGTGTAATTAAATATTGTAGATTTTATTAATTATTGCGGGTTAACAATTAGAATAAATAGATGTTAGAAATTAATTATTGTTAAAAAGTTATAATTTAATTATTTTGAGTGTGTAACGTGTAGAGTGTTAACCGCAACGGAGGAACTGCACGCGGGTCTAAATCGTGCAGTGTGTGAATATTTTTCGCGGACGGGACAATCGTGCACTGTGTGTGAACATTTGTCGTTTAAGGGACAATCGCGCATTGTGTTTGGACACTTTTCGCGGACCATGTGTGGTGTACGTGCATGTGCGGATTAATTTCATAGATTCTCGTGAACAGGACAATCGTTGTACGTGACAACTAGAGGGCGCATTAACTCTCTCTACTAGATAATATTCGCAAGAAGATATTTACACTTCTTGCGAATTTTATCGAATAATCAGAGTTATTGCGATACAAGTGGATTCGACTCAAATACCGCGGTCACAAGTTATCGACATCTTCTACGGGGTAAGTAGACAGCTGGTTACGGTACTTAAGACATTTTGATAATCAGCCAATTGTATTGTTTTACGATCGGGTGAAACTAAAGTATTTTGTAAAAGTTCTTAATAAACCCCATTTACATAATATCAGTCTTGTTAAAATTAAATCTTCAGAGTTCTAAACAGTTTAAATAGCGTATTGTTATTTATTGAAATATTTAGTATTAAATTCACAAACAAATACGCAAGCTCACGCCATTTTGCCCACGGAGCTTGAAGATTTACGAAAGGGAACGTAATCGTACCATTGCACGGAATCGATTATTACTTTTGTTAGAAAAATCGCAGTAGCTGGGATATATCCGAATATTCTCTGTAAAACGCGAGCAGCTCGCGAGAAATGCTCGAATATCGTTAACCGGTTCTTCATAGCCCATAAAACACGTACGACCGTCTGAAATGGAAATTCCTTTTTCAGTGTCCCGATACCCGGCTCGGGACGTATCCGCTTTTACGACGATTTCGCCTCGTCTCCTTTCTCGCCTGGTCGCTATCGTTTTCTGTTTAGCGTGAATTTCACACGGCCCGTCGGGAAACGGAATCTCGTCGCAAGTGGCTCGAGTTATGCACGGAATTCGATTATCTCGACACGAAAGACCGAGGACGAGCGGAGAGAGGAAGAGCCCCGTCATTGGTGGTTACGCGAGATGGTGAGATATTGTGAAAGCCTTCGAAGATTCGACAATTAACGGTGAAAGAGAGTAATATTCGAACCAAACGTTAATTGCCGTGCATAAATTCTGACGTCGTTGTGGAATAATTGTAAATTATTAGCGTGGTACCTTGATTACGGAATATTAACCCTTTAATGTCCAGACCCTTAAATTTTTATTTGAAAATTATGAGACTGATGTATATGTTGTATCTTGTTATTTTGAAATCAAAAGTATCGATATTAAACAGACCTATTTTTTCACTTTTATTTTGTTTATTCATTTTTCGAGGGAGTACTTGAATTTCTTAGCTAAAAGCGTGAAGAGATCTACTTCACATTAACGAGACTGCGGATCCTTATTGACAAAAGTTAGATATTAACCGTCGACAGAATTTGATGCGCTTTTAAAACGAGTGTTGCATCGGTACAACACTGGGCGTTAAAAGATTAAGGATGAGATCTCTGGCTAGCAGATAAGTGGATCAGTTGCAGGATAATTAATAAACACTACTTAAAGTAGATAGTTGTTGATTATAACACAAGGAAAAATACATGATTCCCAAGATGAACAATATTCCCATTTTATTAGCGACAGTGTTTTATACATATGTATGTATAAGATGATTACAGTACTACAAGTTGGGGAAACTTTGACTCATAAGGGAACGTTCCGCACCCGAAAATTCAGATTTTAATGAAACTTGGTATGAATGCAGAGCATATTGAACTATGCTTAGAGCAATTTTTTCCTGCCCGTTTTCATTCCGAAGGGGTGAAATCACACCTGAAAGTTTTTAGGTTTTTTTGTTTTCTTGATATAACTTTGTAACGGTATGAGATAAAGCTATGCTTTCATAATTCAATAAACCATTGATAAATGCACATTTTTTACATGCAATAACTATTTCTATCTCTTACGGTTAAGAATTTATATGTAAAATAACAAAAAATCATTTTGTTTATAAATGATGCATCGTAGAAAAATTTTCCTTTGGTAGCGTAATAGATCATAAAAACCTGAACAATTTCTGTATTTGCAGTTTTGCTTTACCTCATACCGTTACAAAGTTATATCAAGAAAATGAAAAAAACGAATAAACTTTAAGGGCTGTTTTCGCCCCTTCAGAGTGAAAACGGGCACGAAAAAAATTGTTCTAAACATTGTTCAATATACTCTACATTCATTCGAAGTTTCATTAAAATCTGAATTTTCGGGTTCGGAACGTTCTCTTGTCAGTCAGGGTCACAACTTTGTCCCAATTCAGAGGATGATCATTTTCGATTTTGCATCTCTGCAAATTGTTATATTAAGTTAAATTTTACGTGGAAAGCTATTTTACGTAAAAATACCTGCAAATCGAATATAAGTATTTTTTTACTTTGGGACAAAGTTACCCCAACTTACAAAATGCAAAACCAGATTTTATTATACAGTGTCGTATCGTTCAAAAAGGAAAATACTTCTAAAATTTGATTAATGACATAAATTTAATTGTCGTAATTACATTATAAAGAAATAATAATTCATGTTGAAGTCTGATGAAAGGTAAAATATTTCGTTTTTCGTTACTTTTAAAGCAGACGTGCAGCAATTATATACTGCAATTATAATTCTTTTAGGAGTAAGTAGACTGCGGACTTTTATGTAAAATAACATTTTATGATATAATTCAAACAGACAAGATCAAATTTAGGAATTTCTTCCTGGCCTTAAGTATCTAATTGCATTCAGAATAAAATAGAAAACCTATCGTATCTGATGAAAGTTGTGTCTTTTACTGCATTTTACAGAGACCTATGAGCCATAAATGCATAAGATTCGCAATCTAATACTAAAAATTCCTAGCTACAGATTCAGAAGCGATTAACGAATTACAATTCTTCAGACAATTCTGAGTTAAATTAAGCTATATTTTAATAATGAAGAACTATAGATATCTTAGAAATCGAACTTTCATGTGAGTCGTCATTAGGTATGTCGTTTCAATCTCGTTATACAGGGTGTCCCAAAAATGTCCTCCGACCCGGAAATGGGGCACTCGGGGGGTGAATTGGAACAACTTTTTCCTTAGCAACAATGTAAACTGAGGCTTCGTTACCGAGATATTAACGAAAAATCGCGACCAATCAGAGCGCGAGTTTGCCAGCCGAGTTCCATTGTTGAGTTTACATTGTTGCTAAGGAAAAAGTTGTTCCAATTCACCCCCCGGTGCCTCATTTCCGGGTCGGAGGACATTTTTGGGACACCCTGTATAGAGCTCGGAATACGAATTTTATGCGTGTATAAAGAAATTTTATAATGCACATAGCGAGCGGTCTCTAATCCACACGTGTTGCTGGGTCTTGCATATTTTCCGTGACGACCACAACTTCTAAGCATGAAATAGGGGAAGCTTGGTTCAGCTCAGGGCGCAACATACTGTATATTTTCCTTTTACTTTGAAGATTAAACGCTTCTCGACGACAGATAAGATCGAAGACGTTGTCCTGATGCTTTAGACAAGTTATATTGCTACCAGTAACATATTTGCATCTTTATTATACACACGATTAAGCGAAATTTGCAAACATTGTTCATTAACTGTGAATGTAATAAAAACCTGAGTAATACTAATGAATAATTACGTGTTGGTTTAAGCCTCTTTGCAGATTGTTAAATTATTTGCAGATACTTATTGCAATTTCAGTGTTCCATCAATGTTCAGTGAAATAATTCACACTCTATTGAGGCGTATCAATATAAAGGAGGATATATCCCGTCTACGGCATCTCATATACAATGATTTTAAATTAATGGACTCTTATTTTATGGTACCATAAAATGGTCATAACGTATTCTTGGATAATCTCAGAGTTAATGAAAGTGATGAATCAAACCTATCTTCTACGCCATACCTAAATTTTTGCAGGTAAAAGTTTTACAGTGCATCTAGAAACAATTGTTATCCTGAATGTATCTAAACCAATGACCTGGATCATTATTTCAGATGAGTCATCCTCGATAACCTCTTAATGTAATTACATATTATTACACACACAATACGACACCCCCAAAGTTATTTTGTGGTCATTTCGTCACCGTAGAATGTCATTTGAAACATAAAGCGTCCACATGTGTAGAAACAGTTGTGACAGCATCCCGAGATATCGTAGTTTCTGCCGTGGAACCGTAATGGTCGATGTAAACGTAACGTAGATGCAAAAATAGAAATGGAGCCGCGTTATTATCAAACGCAACGGCGACGACGTCGCGAGGAATAAATGCGGAACAGATATGCGACTGCATCATTATACATGAGTAACTGTCGTTTATTTTGAAGAACCATCATCACACTCTGGTAGAAACATAAGTATCACACCGTATATACATTTTCATGTGTCAGAATTTTCTACAGGAACAAAAATGAATTTCTCATATTTAGAATATATTGGGTTTGTAGCACATCTGGAATGTAAAGGTTCTCGAAACTCTGATTCAATCGAAATTTCAGGCAAATGAGGAATTAACAAAGTTTCCGACGTCCGGTGGTCAGATGGTCTCCCAGCATTCTGTCCCGGGTGTCCTCAATATTGGTCGATGCTCCGTAAATCCTCCACACCGCACGTACAATTAATCAATGTGCTGAGTGTTTGATACTTCGGACAAATTTCCCTGCTACAATTTTCTAAGGGCATCATCACTCTTTAAATAAGAATTAAAGTGCTTATTATAAAATATTATACTTTACCTTCATTAGTACCGCCTTTAGTTTAATGTAGGACAGTAAATAATTAATTCAAATCAGTCTTCGTCTCATTGTACATGTTAGTGAAAAGAATTAGATTATAAATGGTATGAATGATAATAAAATCATGGCATATGATATTGGAACTTTGTGAGACGATAGAGCCATTATGAGCTCAAAGGAACCCGGTATATGATACAACATTGGGCACCTGAAACCTGATATAGATGACATTAAACTGTTTGATCTTGACATAAATGTCATTGGACTTGCAACACCCCATGCAAACAGATATTAAGTTCTGGGCCTAGATCTGGACAGGATTAAATTTGTAGGACCCAATATAAATAAACATCAGACACTGCAAAAACCTTATTGCTCTTTTGAGATCGGATACAGACTGATAGACTCAATGTAGACTTTGAAGAATCCATACAGACACATAATCCATAGAATTCAATAGCAATCCCACCTAGTTAGTTAGTTAGAACGTGGTTTCCCGGGAGAGGGAAATTTCGATCTTCCCTCCAAGGCCCAGCTGTGACTCTGCGTCGTTAGCTATCTCATAGCCCCGCAATAGGACTACGGTGGGCGTTACCCGGGGATACTGTTTCCCCTGATTTTCCAACCATCCTAACTTTTTTAGGCCCGGGCCACGTGGAGGTGTGGAAGTACTTGTTCAGGGGGCGGAGAGTCACTAGGATAGTTCTATCCCTACCCAGTGTACAAGCTAAAGGAATTTCGATGTCGGGGCAACCGATCCTTCGTCTTCTCAAGTGAGTACCAGCTCACTCTTTGCTTCACCTATAGACCGAGTCTGTACAAGGGTGGTTTTCATCGTATACTTCAACTCCCTATCGTTACCTGCCTATGTTCCGAATATTTCACGAACCCCCCACCTCTGTTTACCCCTGTCAATCTACCACCCCCGTCCCCAAGATAAGGAGGGAGCCCCGGTGTTCCGATAATGATACATGGGAAGGCCGTTCTAGTCGGCCTCAGGAAGAGACATGGCCGGGTTCGTCGATCACCTCCCCTCGGAGCCGCGATGAATCATAAATGAATCCATCGCCAAGGAATTTAATCTCTCTACAGCGGGGTAATGAATTTAAGGTAGTAAAAGACGAAAAAGAAGAGTAAACCGCGTTCGCGGTTATTTTCCCCTCCCTACGCCCACCCTCAGAAATGGCAAACATCGCGACGCAAAATGATAGCCCACCGAACTTTACCGAAATTTCTCCTAGGAGCGAATATCAGTTTCATCAGGGACTACCACCGCGTTCTGGGTCTTATAAAAACGTACCCTTCCCTGTGGTTGATGCTCTCTCTTTCCGACGTACCACGGAGCGTTGCAGCTTCTGCCATGCACCTCATGACCCGTCGCTAATGTTGTCCAGGGTCATGGTTTTCACCAGCACTTGCCCGTTAGGGCGTGGCCTGGTTTCAGTAGTGCCATACTTTTACGTCCAGTGCCTCATCCTTATGGATTGCCTTCCGGAATACGACGATTACAGGGCTCGTTGGGCCGATATCTCGCAAAGTGATGCTTTTCATCCTTCCGAGACTCGGTGTGCCAGTATACGCCCTGCTGATCGGTATCACATCCGGGCCCCACCGAACTAATATGGCCCATTCCATCCCTCCTGCCCGGATGATCGATCCTGTTGTCTGTTTCCTATCTTCTCCCCTGAATGGTGCATAATGATGTCGCTTCCATGTGAGTTGGTGACCTCGCGTCCTTATCCGCTGTCTCCAATGTCCAGCTGTCTTATCGAGTGTAGCCTCCCGGTCCTGATGGTGATGAGCCCAATGATTCCTGCCGCCCGGATTTGACAGGTCCTGCCACTCAACTCCATCCTTAATCGGGGACTGAGGGGGGTTTTTGTGGCAGAGAGTTTGGTTACGGACTCCCCCATCACCCCCCTTCATGGACGGTCTTCGTGTCCCCAGTTCATGGTAATCACATGCCCGCCTGACAGGACACTCCCAATCCGTATCCTGACTTACCTCACCTTGAGGATACGGGGTCCCCTTAGACTTCGATCCCGGTCACCCGTGGAGGGCAGTGATGCCAGAATCGTGGAACTTGCTTCCACCACCACGACGTCCTGGCTACCCCCACTTTATTCCACAGTTTCTGCCACACAAGCATACTTTGCTTCTATCCGTGTGAGCTGGCCCGTTCGGGTGTTTCCGTAAGATCTACGTTACCAACGCGACTCCCAACAACCAGAGCGCGTGCGCAGAAATCATTTCGTGTGCTGACATCCTGGCTACCCCCACTTTAAGTCCACCGTGCTGGCACACACAACAAGTATATCCCAGCCCTGTCCATGTGCGCAGGCCGTTCGAGAGACGGTGAGCTATATTTAGAAAAGAGTGGGGGAAAGCGACCCACGATTCTGGCATCACTGCTTGCCTTGGAAATCCTGTTCGAATACGACTGCGGCGAAAATTCACGTTCTCGACGCGATGCCCCGCAACCTAAGCGCGTGAACAGTCAAGAAATCCTGTTCGAATCCCAATGCGGCGGTTTTACTTTTTATTTTTAATTATTTTATAATTTCACTTTGTAACCTCTAAGTAAAATAAAAAAGTTAAAAAATATTGATTCAGGAAGCATTTAAAAAGAAGAAAATAAATGTTTTCCACTTCAATGTCTAAATTTTTTATTATATACATACATATTATGTTGTATACACATAAATTATTTTTACAATTAGATGTTACCCGCTAAAAACCGCTGCAGCTGGTCCACGTATATGCCGAATGGTCTTTTGCTTTTCTCCATATGAAAAGAAAAAAACACAATTGAAATAGTAATTTTAATAACATAAGATAAAATATTAAGATTGCTATGAACTTATCTTTTTTTTGTTGAAATATTCTGTAATTTCGCTTCCTCACTTTTGAGTAAAAGTTTCGCAGCAAACGAAAGTAACGAAGTACGATAGTCTTTTAAAACTATTTAAAATGTGCCTCATTGTAATATTTTGGAAATTCCTTTATTGCCGGAAATTTTCTTTATTGACGGAAATTTCGACGGCAAACGGTAATGAATTTCTAAAAGCTATTTCAACGGTAAGGGACTTTTAATTAGGTCCATCGTAGACGTCGTCGAATACGTTATTGTTTCATTATGTCAAAAGAGTCTTTTGAAAAGAGGTAGCTAAGAATTTCAGGGGATTCGAAAGAAGTGCTTAGGCGCTCGAAAAAACAATATACTGTTAATAGTGATCCGCTATAGACTTCACAAAGGACCTGTTAAATCCATATTACTTTAAATGACACCACTGAGACGGGTACGAGACCTATCGATAATACAGGGCTGGGATATACTTGTGTGTGTATGCCAGCACGGTGGACGTAAAGTGGGGGTAGCCAGGACGTCAGCACACGAAATGATTTCTGCGCACGCGCTCTGGTTGTAGGGAGTCGCGTTGGTAACGTAGATCTTACGGAAACACCTGAACGGGCCAGCTCACACGGATAGAAGCAAAGTATGCTTGTGTGGCAGAAACTGTGGAATAAAGTGGGGGTAGCCAGGACGCCGTGGTGGTGGAACCAAGTTCCACGATTCTGGCATCACCGCCTCCCACTCAGTATCTTGTTTGCTTATCCTTACGGATCGGGGCCCCCGTATGTAACGAACTCAGACACCCTGGAAATACTGGCTCTCTGTTCCTCTTCTCGGAGGTCTGAGAACGATAGCTGTTTTATTTCTTCTTCTCCTTTGGCCTCTCATCTCCTTCTCCTCCTTCTCGTAGCGGCTGCCTTCTTTCATCTGAAACAGAAGATCACCCTCTCTTTCGCATCCTGTCCAGAGTCGAATCTCAAGACAGGACCCCAGGCGGCACCACATCGAGACGAGAGGGTGTGATTTTCGGGGCTTCCAGACTTCTCCGACTGACTAAAACATGTTCATGATGTGTCGGATTCATCTGGACATTTTTCTTATCATCCCAACATGGAAAAATCCCCTAGATGTTCCGCCCAACCCCACTTAAACTATATCAGTCGAACCTAAGGATAAGAGACACAATACCAAAAGTTAAAAGAATTTTGGTACTCACAGGAAGTTCTAGAGATTCTAAGAGGTGTCAGGAGTCTGATGAATGTTCCAGAAGGTATCAATAGGCTTAAGAAATCCTAAGACTCCCAGTTACCTTCAGATATCCCGAAACCCTAAATATCATCTATAATTAGAATCCCCCAGAAGCTATTAATTCTTCCACAATCTTCTATGACAAATTTGTTGTGGTTTGTATTGTGAACCGTTCATCTCTGTGTCTAGTATATTTGTGTAGTGAGAAATATATTGAGTATATATTCATATCGTCAAGTGAAGCCATAACAAACTGGCGCTATTGTAATATTTGGCTCTTAAAAGTTAATTGCTCTGTAAATCAGGTACCTGCATGTCACACGTTAGGTAATATTACTGATACATCTATATCGAGTCCTGCCATCTCAAAACCATTTATATCATATTCTGCAATTTGGAGTCATATATCTCTGATCGTATGAGTCCCCTGATGTTTATATCGACGAACCTCATAAGTCGAAGTCGTCTATATCAGGTCTCGTACGTCGATGCTGCATATATGGATCATACATATCTGTAAGTTCCTCTATATCGATTCCTGGAAGTCTACGGCTACCCAAATCTGAAGTCCAATGTCATATATATATATATATATATCAATTTCTAAAGGTCCAATAAGAATTTAATACTGTCTATGTCAAGTTTCATGAATGAGTCATTTTCTGTACCACGAGTTAGAAGCTTCAAGTCAATCTTCTGGATTTTTACGAACGTGGTTCTATCCGTGTACGAACTTAGGTGATTAATACCGTTCTTGTCGAAGTTCTAGTAATTCAGGGTTGCGATACATTAGGGAATCGCGCTGGATTGAAATAGCCGGAATGATGTTTCAACGGATACAGTTGGAAAAAACGAAGCAAAACGTTAGAGATGATCCGCGATATGCAATCAACTAGAAACATGAGTCTCCTCACGGGGAGTCGTCGCTCCAGTTTCGCGCAATAATGCAGCATTCAGACGATTTGGATTGTTCAACGATTGTCTCGTTGAATACGTTGCGTCGGGGTATGCAGGAGTTTGGTGCCCCGGCAGTGCTAGCGTGTATGAGACACGTGATGAATACCTAGCATACTACGAATCATTGCATGCAGGCAGTGTAATTCACTGGAAACTGTAACCTTTAGTAACTTCTTATCAGCTTACTTCAGAGAATAATAGGTCGACGAAATATGTTTCGATATGTTATAATCTACTGAACCTCAGCATTTCATTTAGTTTATACTTCGTGTTAGTTGCACCGCTGACTGTGAGTAAATCACTATTTTTTTTTAGTAAATTGATAACATAGTATAAATTCGGGACGTTTTCACGTCATTTCATGTCGAGAAGTCCTTATTATTGAAAAGGTACAGGTTTGTTATGTTCTTAAGTCTAAGTAACCTTACATCCAAAGTAACCACTAAGTCTCACTAAGAATCATTGTTTTCGTGTCTTCTAATCAATATGAAGTATAAGAATGTTAGAAGAAAATTAAATAATACTCTGAACCATGTTTTCGTTGAAGAATTTTTTTAATCGTCTCAGCCCCTCTTTTATAATTTTACAATTTAGGTGGATGCACCAGTAAATAATCGTTAAGGCACGTCCACACTTGTGCAACGCGCGTTGCAGACCACACTTGAAAAGGTCAATTTTAATGGCTCGACACGCAGCTAACGACTTCGTGCAACGTCAAGCCGAACACGAGCATTCTGACGCGCGTCGTAGAAAAACGTGTGGCGCGTGTAAATCAGTCAATGGGCCCTCACTGTCGATGGTACATGGGCGATATCGCCGGAGCGCAGACGACTGTGTCACCCCCTCCACCATCGACAGTGAAGGCCCGTTGATAGATTTACATGCGTCGACACGGTTTTAATAGCGCGGTTGTTTAGAGCGGCATGGCCTTTTATTTTGTGCAGCGAGAGAATCACCCAATTATTATAAATATTACTACTTACTTCCATTATATTAAGGTGGCGTCGAGGCATGTCGCGATCCGACAAGAATTTTATGTAATTGTAGAAAAACCAAGTACTTTTATAAACCTAACTAAACGGTGTACGGGGCTTACTTTTTTTTCGTATATTTACCTTCAAAACAAAGGTTCAGGTAACTGGGTAATTTAATTACCGAAGAAACAGTAAGTAAAGGCGATGACTGCTACGCCATTTCTTGTCGATTCTCTACCTGACTATTCCTTCAGTAATGAAATTGACCAACGACCTGTAGTTTTGTGTTAACAAGTAAATGCATGAAAATGTGCATTCGAACAAAGTTATGTACACGTAAGTATAGTAACAATGTCATAAAGCAAATGATAAATGAGTATGTGACTGTCAAATATGACCATACATATAACCTCTCAACATTTTCTCATGATGAATGAAAACCTTTATGTATAAATACATATTATACTTATACTATTTTCTTAATGGATATTCAGGGAAATAGGAAACATATTTTTACTATTTGGTACATGAACATTCTATATAGGTGTTATTCATCCATTTAGCGGTTTATTTTTCACTACGGACGGTTTAATTCAAGAAAAATAGAAAAGCTGCTTCCAATTTCGTGGACGATGCGCGCCGAGCGTTCTCGTGCGGACGATAGCCGTGTTTCCCCGTTTTGACGAACATTTGCGCACTACGAATGCCTGCCGAGAGGTTAAAATCGACTCTTCTTGAGGGCGTTGACTGGAAATTCTGTTGCATGTTGCTTAAGAGGGGAGACTCCGTGGGCAGTCAGCTGTGTCCGTGCGCTCACACAAACAAGGGGAACCCTGTATGTATACACGATGCACGAGAGAGACGTTTGATTTCGTAGAATCCAACTTCTGCCTCGATAATTACACAAATGAAGTTTTCACGGGTATAGTACTCACGGGTAGACTTCACTACGGGATGGTCTGGTCCTTAGAAACACCAATAAACACCATACGTTGAAAGAATTAGAATTTTCAAAATTGTGCGATTGTGACAGACGCTGATGAAGCACAAAAGATGGCTGCTCAAGTCACATTTTGTTAAATATCACACGATTTAGTTGTTTTCTCGTCAAAAGTTGACCAGACCACCCTGTAGACCACTGTCACGCTATCGTAGAAATGCGATTTTTGTTAATTTATCACTCGTGGAAAGCGTAAGTTGGATTCTACGATTTTACGCGTAAAGACTCAGGAATATACAGTTCAAGGATTCTCCGCTAGGGGCGCTTATGGTATTTGTCAGTCACTTTGGCCATTTTACCTCCGAGCATCGATAAAACAGAGGGAATTGGTAAATGTAACCTCGCAGCACGTGCTGGATAGTATCGATTGTTTTGTTACGCTGCTGCCACATGTTTCCATTACAATTCTGCCCATCAGGGTCCATGTGTCAACGGAAAACGATGGAATACCTACGGCCCGTGGCGAGATTTCGATTTCTGCCGAACGTAGGAAAAGAATGGCGCGACTGAAAGAGATTCGAGAATAAAGCAATACATACTTACGTATTAATGTGTACAACGATAAACCTTTTCTATTCGTACTTGCAATGATGCTTACTTTTTTAATCAATATATATTCCGGGTATTCTATATACAAAAAACATGGAATACTATGCAAATCTGCTGCTTGCAATGATATTTATTTATCTTTTATTGACATAATTGATACGGGTATTATAGGCGTACACATATATTTCATAAAAAGGACGCAAAAAGAACATTGAATGGATAAATTTATTCGATGAGAATTTATTCAACGAATAAAGATACTTTTTTTATTCGAAGAGCGTTTTGCTATTTCGCTATTTTTTTGTGCAAAGTAGTTTAGAAGGTCATTAGAAATGAAATGTACATGTTGAAAACTCGTGAAATGTTGTGGGAAACATTGTTAGAAAAATTTGAAAGTGTGTGAAAAACATGCTTCTCGCGCGCAGAAGAAAATATAACGATTTCAGAGAAAAAAGGGTTAAATGAAACACAGATATTTTTAATACCTACAAAATGAGACATAGTACGTTAAAATCACTGTATATGTTCAGTTGCAAAAGAATTAAAACTGTCAAAATAAGATCTTCCTTTAATTGTTTAATACTCGGAGGAATTTGAACATAAGGCTTCGAATCTTTAGGAGAATATGGCATCCATTACGATAAAACAGTATGCCAAATTGCAGCACTAAATATTTCTTAGTTTTTACACAAAGCCATTAATTTATCCCAAACGCGTCTCCGGAAAAGTTAAAATTCTCAATCTCGGACAAGTCGGACAGCAAGCAGCGCGGATATTTTTTACTCTGAGAGTTGTAGTATCATATAGACTTCAAATGAAATGAAAATAATAGGTACCTTTTTTTCTTGTAAACAATTTGAATAACAAAGTCATTTTTGATTCTATTGTGGGATTTTCGTATATAATACTGTAAGC
Source organism: Dufourea novaeangliae (assembly GCF_001272555.1). Taxonomy (NCBI): domain Eukaryota; kingdom Metazoa; phylum Arthropoda; class Insecta; order Hymenoptera; family Halictidae; genus Dufourea; species Dufourea novaeangliae. The sequence continues at coordinate 31,601 of NW_015374019.1, read as the reverse complement.
TGTAAGGTGTGAATAGTGTGTAACAGTGCATGTGTGTGTGTACCTTCCCGATATTTCATTGAGACAAAACACATTCCTTCTCTATCTCTGTTGCCCTTATGTCTACGAAAATTCTAGAACGTATTGATTTAAAACAGTTGTAACGCTAATCGATAATATTGATTTTTTAAAACATCTAGAATTTTCATAACGGACGTGATGGAATGAAGAGTGAATTTGTGTGTGCGTGCGCGAGGCTACGGTGTAGTAAATTAGCCACGCACCCTTGAGGAGTTTTCCGTTGACAACGACGAAAGGACCTTCCGGTTGAGAAGGATCATTCTTCGGTTCGAGGCGATTTAGAAAATATGATTGAGATATATCACCATATTTCCTCTGTAATTCTATTCTTCTTCCATACAAGCTCTTATAATCAAAGACATCGAATAAACCTTCGAACAACTTTTGCCAGTACGAATAAACGCGCTGCCGAACGTCGAGCCTCGAACGTCCAAGGCCAGCGATCGATCATCGGCATACACTCTAAACAGACGTAGATGAGATAAGGAATGAAGCACGAATGAAAATTTAATCTTTTACAATTTGCAATATATATTAATGAAAATGTCACGAATGAATTGAAGAGATTCTCCCGATTAAAATGTATCCAAATTCGAGTATGATTGAACAATTGTTGCAGGCAGAATCTCCTCAGTTGATTCGTGACACTTTAAAGAATGTATACTGAAAACTATAAAAGATTAAATTTTCATTCATTCGTTGGCCTTTCGCTCAGCACTCAGCAGCGTGTCTGGCCAAAGCTATTCCAAGGAACAGTCGAGCGACAATGTAAACACGTGCGCTTCCCGTTCTGTAGCCGACGATGAGCTGAGACAGACAAAAAAGTTTAAAAGGCCGCGTATCGATGTGATTCATATTACACTATCCAAAATTCTATGCTGTTTATTTAATCACGGTATATTACAGTCTAGGTGTGGGCGCAGCGAAGATGATACACTAAGTACGCATGCGGCAGCAATTAGTTGTTAGTTCAAAATCTATCCCCGCTGGGCGACGAATGAAAAAATTGAAAGAGAAGTCTTTTGTATGTAATTTCGTTAATGAAAAACAATAAACATCATTGCAAATACGAATAGAAAAGATTTATCGTTGCACACATTAGTACGTAAATATTTTCATTCTCAAATCACTTTCAGATGCACCATTCTTTTCTTACGTTCGGCGAGAATAAAAATCTCGTCACGAGCCGTAGAGTATTCCATCGTTCTCCTGATGGGCAGAATTCTAATGCGGGACATGAGGCAACATTGAGGAAAA
>NW_015374019.1:0-29564 GCF_001272555.1 Dufourea novaeangliae | reverse complement strand
AGATTGGATTAAGAAAAATAATGTTACGAACAGAACCAAGCATATGAACAGGAAATATTATTTTGTAAGAGACGAAGTGCAGAAAGGGAATATTAAAATTGAACTGGTCTCGACAAAGGAGATGGAATCGGATATTCTCACAAAAGGTTTGACACCAGAAAAACATATATTATTTACTAATATGATTGGTTTACAGAAATAATACAGATGTGTGGCCAAAGGGGGGTATGTTGGTAACAATGCCCACACGTCAGGTTAGAGACGCGACGCCTGGCAGTCGTTGCCAGAGACCTAGACGGACGAAAATGTGACGCACGTGTTTACCTTTTTACTTTATATAATTAATATTAAATGTAATAAGAACAAATATAGTATTATGGATTAAACTTCCGTGTAGTGTGACTTCTTCAATCCCAACAATATGGTAGCAGACCGTGGTTGAAAAAAAAAATAATTGTGGATTGAAAAAGATATATGAAGGTAAAGAAAAGAAAAACAATTTTCAATTAGAGGTTAATGTTTGGCTATATAAAAATTAAAAAGTACTAGAAAAAACTCAAAATGGCCGAAGGCGGCATAATACCGATAAATAAAGTTGAACAGCTTACAAATAAAAATTATTATGTTTGGGCGTTGAAAATAAGTGCGATATTAAGAAGTAGAAAATTATATAAAGAAGTAATAGAGGGTGCGGAACCTCCGATATCTGCAAACTTAGAATCTCCCGAGGTAAAGGTTAGAGCCACGTGGGAAGCAAAAAATGACGAAGCGTTCAGTCTTATAATATTAACCTTGTCGGAAGAACAAGCAGGCCAATTTCTGAATGAATCGTCAACTAAAGCAGTATGGGAAAAATTAAAGCAGAGATTTTCCGGAAATGTAGAAGACCGATAAATAGATGTAAGCATCGAGTTAAAAAATATAAAAATGAATAGTCATGAATCGGTACAGGAATATATTACACGTGCTAAAAATATTGCATCACGAAGTGCAGCTCTGGGCCAAATAATATCTGATAGAGAATTAACCTTTCATGTGGTAAGAGGAATTCACCCCAAAATGGAAAAAACAGCTAGCGTTTTAAGAACACAGAGGTCGTTGACAATAGAAGAAATTGAACAAGCTTTGTCAGAAGAGGAGGCACGAAGCACAAGTCAGAGTGCTCCGTCCCCATGTACATGGAAAGGTGAGAAAGCTTATCATGCTACTGAACATCAATACTTGGGATGTTATATATGTGGGAAACGAAACCATAAAGCTAAGCAGTGTTATCACAGACAAGAGAAGACTAATAGAACTAGTGAAAGAAATAACACCCATACACACCAAAGGAATAATTATGGTAATGGCTCTTATACTAATTACGGTAAACCAGGTAATCAGGCTAGAAGGAATGTGAATAAGAGAGAGCAGGCACACGTAGCTACTGGAAGGAAAGAATATTCATTTAATTCGTTTAGTGCAAATAAGATTAGTGAGTGGAATGATGAACTCAATGAAGCTTGGACTATAGACTCGGGATCTAGCCATAGCCATAGCCCATATGACTCCTCGTAAGGACTGGTTGATAAATAGTAAGCCATATGACACCGAAATAAATTTAGCTGAAGAAAATAGATCAGTATGGGCGAAAGCCAAGGGTGATGTTAAAGTGAAAACTGTAACAACGGAAGGTGAAAGGTACATTAATATAAAAGGTGTGTTATATATACCCAGTCTGAAAGCTAATCTGTTATCGGTGAGCCAGCTGGTGAGTGCAGGTAATAGGGTGAACTTTGATGCTAATGGTGTTACAATATCTAGCAAAGAAGCAATATTGCTTGGTGAAGCAAAGGAAAGTAATGGTATATACATGTTACCTACCATTAATGAAGCAAGGTGTTACTGTACAAATGAGACAAACAAACAAGAAGATTCAGTGAAAGTGCAACGACCTGAGAATGATGGAGATCACTGTGACCAAAGAGAACATACTATATCTCAGAAGATGCTGTGGCACAAAAGATTGGGGCACATATGTAAAGATTATATGGATACAATGAAACAGAAAGGAGCTGTGAGAGACTTGATGTATTCATCTGGAAAATTAGAAGATTGCGAAGCATGTGTAACTGGAAAATTAACGCAATACCCTCATCGAGCAATGAAGGATATTACATCCAATGAGATAATGGAATTATTACACATGGATGTGTGTGGCCCATTACCGGTCCCATCATTGAATGGAAGTAAATATATGTATGTTATAGTAGATGACTACAGTAGGTATGCAAGCATCTACTTTCTCAAATCAAAGGATGAGGTATTTGATAGTTTCGTAGAATTTATGAATAGATATGAAACAGAGTTTAATAAGAAGATCAAAAAGGTAAGATCAGATAATGGGACAGAATTCGTTAATCATAGATTTGAAAACTTGTTTAGAGAACGAGGTATAGCGCATCAACGGACAGTGCCGTACAATCCGGAAAGCAATGGCATAGCTGACAAAATGAATCGCACATTACTGGACAAGGCAAGAACAATGCTACTTGATGCAAAGTTACCATTAAAATTCTGGGCGGAAGCAATAGGAACAGCGGTGTACCTGAGAAATATGGGATTGACCAAGAGAACAGGGCAACTGACTCCAATAGAAATGTGGTCTGGCAGGAAGCCGTCAGTAATATACCTCAAGGTATTTGGATGCCTGGCATTTTATTATGTACCTAAAAACTGGAGAAACAAATTAGAAGCAAGAGCGAGGAAGGGTATATTCATTGGATACTCGATTAGTACGAGGGCATACAGAATATATGACGCTACGGATGGGAAGATTCATGCTTCGAGAACGGTAAAATTCAGAGAACAGAGATTGGGAGCATCGCTCTTGGGAAGACAGCATGTGGATATAGATGAACTTGGTAAATTTAAGTATAAAACAGACGATGATGGAAATACAAATAATCAGAACGAGTACGATATACTTGCAGTAAGAGATGGGAGCATAAGACAATGCGAAGAAACGATTAATCCAATCGAGGAAAATGAAGAACAGCAAAGAGAAAACAGGGAATCGTGTGAAGGGGTACAATCGAATAATGATCAAAGTGAAGTCTCTAGAACCGGAGAAAGACCGGGTAGGAAGAAGGGAAAAACCAATGAAGAAATACAGTTGCAGCATCGTATGGCCCTATTAAAAAGAGAAGAGAACTTACAAAAAGAAGGTGTTCGGCGATCGGAAAGAATAAAGGATAAGTGTATGCATGCGGAGATACAGAATCACAGGACCATTGTTATACCTAAAGGTTACAAAGAAGCAATGGAATCTGACCAAGCCGAAAATTGGAAACAGGCTATGCAAGAGGAAATGGAGTCATTATATACTCACAATGTATGGAAGTTAGTACCTAGAGAAGGAGTGAAGAAAGCTGTTAAAAGCAAATGGATTTATAGTGTAAAGGAATACCCTGACGGTAGTATTAAAAATTATAAAGCACGACTGGTAGCCGTAGGTTGCTCGCAAAAAGAAGGGATCGATTATGATGGATCGTTTGCCCCTGTGGTCAAGTTGGAGTCATTCAGATGTTTAATTGCTATGGCAAGTATAAGGAAACTAAAAATAAGACAATATGACGTAAAAACAGCATACTTATACGGGACCTTAGAAAACCTAGTATTTTTAGAACAACCTGAAGGATTTATTGACGAAAAACGTGCTAACTATGTGTGTCAGTTACAGAAGAGCCTGTATGGACTGCCTCAATCAGGTAAATCTTGGAATGAGAGATTTGATACGGCGTTCAAGAACTTGGGATTAGTACCATTACCAGAAGATCCGTGTGTATATAAACTAGAAAAACGAAATAAAATGATTATAATAGGAATCTATGTGGACGATTGTATTGTAATTGGCACAGACAGTTCAATTATAAACGAAATAATGTCCAAACTAAACAACGACTTTAAACTAACTGAAACCAAGAATGAGATAAAGTTTCTAAATATTAAGATAGATAATAATGACGGAGAGGTTACATTATCTCAAGAAGGATATGTGGATAAGATGTTAAGAAAGTATAAACTAGAAGAATGTAATATAGCAAGAACTCCGTTAGATGCACAACAAAATCTTGACGATTATCAAGAATCACCAGTTACAGACAAAACTCAATACCAGGAAATGCTGGGATCGTTAATGTATTTGTCAGTGGGCACAAGGCCGGACATTTCGTTTGCAATATCAAAGCTGTCCCAGTATAGTCATGACCCAAGAAAAATGCATCTAACTGCCTTCAAACGAGTATACAGATATGTGAAAGGAACTAAGGACTTTAAACTGATCTACAATGGGAATAATACTGAACTCACTATAAGTACAGATGCTAGCTGGAGTACAACAACAACGGCAAAATCCTTTAGTGGATACATAGTTAAGATTGGCAATGCGACCATAGCTGCGAGCATAGATGGAGAAGCCAAAAGCAAAAATTAGTTGCATTATCAACATGTGAAGCAGAACTGATAGCAATATGTACAGGAGTACAGGAGATTAAATGGGTGTATTCATTATTAAACAGTTTGGGACTCCAGGAGTGTAGTAAACTGCCAGTGGTACTGAAACCCGATAGTCAAGCCGCAAGAGATTGGATTAAGAAAAATAATGTTACGAACAGAACCAAGCATATGAACAGGAAATATTATTTTGTAAGAGACGGAGTGCAGAAAGGGAATATTAAAATTGAACTGGTCTCGACAAAGGAGATGGAATCGGATATTCTCACAAAAGGTTTGACACCAGAAAAACATATATTATTTACTAATATGATTGGTTTACAGAAATAATACAGATGTGTGGCCAAAGGGGGGTATGTTGGTAACAATGCCCACACGTCAGGTTAGAGACGCGACGCCTGGCAGTCGTTGCCAGAGACCTAGACGGACGAAAATGTGACGCACGTGTTTACCTTTTTACTTTATATAATTAATATTAAATGTAATAAGAACAAATTAATAGTATTATGGATTAAACTTCCGTGTAGTGTGACTTCTTCAATCCCAACAGATACACAAACCCAACATGATGGTAACGGGGAAGAAAATTTATTTGTTGGTACTGCCGTTAGATGTCGTATTATCAAGCGGTCCCAATTATCGATTATGTGTTTTCGTTAGCGTCCGCTCGTTTACATCAGCGCTTCGATCGATTCGGAGTTGGCCCCACGTCGATCGGGCCAAACATAAGAATGACGGGTCTGGCTCGTGGGTCATTGTTGCCGATGTTTTTACCTCACAATCAGTTACGTGTTAAGTTTAATTTTTTACAAAATTAAACCAGTTCTACCTTACACATGTATTTACATATTATAAGACGTGTGCGATTGGCACAATTTCGAGCGCACGGCCGAAGCGTCAACTTGTTCTATGCGTAACCGCCAAGGCGTTGATTGTGGCACGCGCCGTCGGAACTTACATCATAGGGCAAGGGGTTAAATGTGGACGGGATTTTGGCCGCGCGTCGTGTTGCACGTGTTCGTGCTTGCTGTTGCACAGATTAGGACCTGTTTTTAGATATAAAGATGAGTAAATTAAGTTATTAAAATAAGCAAATGATTATATATTGATTTTTTTTTCAAATCCTTGTTTTATATTCTAACAACTTTTCTGCCAGTAGTCGGAAATGATAACTTACTGATTAATGTTCATTCACTGGTGAAATCTATATTTTTTCTGTTTAACTTAATTAATTACATTTTTCAGATGTTTCAAATTAAAACTATACGTTATAAAAAGGTATAGATATTACAAAATCTAATTTTCATTACTACTATTAATATAATTTAAAATTGGACTTCAGTAATTACAAAATCTCCTAAGTGTTCATTCATTGGAGTGTTTACCTTTAAGTACCAAGCAACTTTATCAGTTTATAATTCCATGTTTAAAATTAAGGATGTATGTAAATCGGTACTAAAATTTTGAGTAAAAAAATATAGAATATTTAATGGTGTTGCAAATTTGAACAATTTTTAAAATGGTGAAATATTTTCCAAATTTCATTCCACTTCTACTTTGAGGTTATATGTCGCGTCCGTCCGTGCGAATTCTCTTTCGAATCCGCCTGGGGTTGTAAATCCCAGGCTCGACCGTCGTGGTACACGTCCAGTTGCGACTGTTGCCCGCCAATTTAATATTAGGCAACTGTTTCAAGATTCTCTAAGTAAGAATGAACCGTATGATTGCTCGACCGGTGGAGCTGACGAATCGCCAGTTACTGTGATCAAGTCTTGTCGAACGTAACTTGTCGAATGATCGAATGCGTGTTGCCGACACGAGCGTTTGTGAACGAGATTTTGCGAATGAATATTTGAGTGCGAATGCGTGATCGAGTACGAAATCCTGTTTCGTGTGGCGTCGCGTTTCTTAGAGGTTGCCGAAGGCGTTACCAAAATTCGCATCCTAATTGGTTATGCCCTGAAGGGGAAGGCATATTCCTGACAGGAAAATGTCGTTCAAGAGGCGACTTGACTGCGACGAATTTTCGAGCCTCTCAACGGTATGGTTTATGACTGTATTGTCTGCGAGTCAGCGCGCCCCGGTAAGGCCTGGCGCGAATGGGTCCCAGGTTACCGTGCGCACCTGGCAGACTGCAGACCAAATGTTGGAGTCTTTTGTCTGTTATTCCCTTTTGTTAACGAAATCTAAATTGCAAGGGGCCGGTGTCGAAAATGTCTAAAATGCACGGACGATGGAAATAAAATAATCAAAACTAACGGCATCGTCCGACCCAATAGCAATAAGTAAATTATATGCATAAGAATTCTAGGATCCTATTGTAATAAATTAACTCCGAAAGTAATAAAAATGAGTAATTTAGATTTATTCGTATCTTCATGAGTAAGCAAAGAATATGTAAGGGAGAATTAAGTAATTAATACAATTTGCTGATGCATGTATGACTCGTTCATGCTAATGGCTCATTCTCCATTCGTCGAGGTAACAGGGTAAACGTACCCTATGGTTATGAGATTTCAGAAACTGTCGCACGATTTCCCGATGTAATTCAGACTTGTTACTATCCCCAGTGCGCAATCATTTGGATTGACAGCCGCCTGACACTCGACAAATCTAAAGTGTAGTGGAGCGGAAAATTAGAATTCCTCGACGTGCCCTCATAAACTCAATGATTCTAAACGTCAATATTCATTTTTTTTACGCGAACTGACGGAGACGTTTGGAAATATGCTGATTTTTCTTCGTAAAACGTATCGCATTGGACATATTTGCATTACTATAGAAATTTAGATTTTTTGGGCTGTTTAATGGAAACAAGACAAACACACATATTTCAATTATGGAGAGTGTTGTAAGATTAGAAATAGGGTGAAAAGTTCATTAAATATTCATTATACTTTTCCTTTCACTATGTTTTGTATAACTACATATATGTATATTATACTTGTAGAAAATTTGCATTATTATCACTACAATATTTTCAATTGAAGTAAAGTTATAAATATAGTTTATACCATTCAATAGGTTAGGAGAAGTAAAAGAAAATGATAAAAATTATACAGGGTATCATCGTACTGGAGATACAATCCAAAGGTGCGTAAATCTACATTCGTAACTAATTGTAGCTTGTAAACATAAAATAAATTTATTTGATATATCGCTTCGTGTTTGTGTAATTGATTTCCGAAAATTCGTCGAGCGTTTGTTTGTCTACTACAGACGTATTTACTGTTTGACATCGCTTTTTCTATCTCTCCATTCCACTTTATATAAAAATTATTCAATGTTTGTATGTCAATGCTTGTGAACGTTAATGGAAATAGAAAAAATACATAAAAGGGTCAACTGTTATGTGATGAATAAATGCATGCGTAATAAACAGGGGTGTCGGGTACCCGAAATCACGGGATTCTCGAGACTCGGGTCGGGTCGGAACAAGTCGGGCGAGAGCGGCCGGGATCTCGACAGTATAAATCGCACCGAGATTCCGACAGATGTCGGGTCCCGAAACATCTTCGAGTCCCGAATGATATTTTCGAGAACTTTTCCGTCTAACGGCAGAAAATTATACTATACAATATGATGCCATACTGAATCTTCAGATTCACGATATGAACTATAAATGCTAAATAAGTTAACGATTCGAAATGGAATCCTGCGGTTGGACAGGGTTAATAATACAATCTTCAGTACATCTTCGTACGTTATGTTTTTATTAAGTAAAATAAATAAAGTGGCAGTATTAGGGACATTTAATCTATCGTACAACATACGTGCATATATAATATTATGTTAAATTATAATGTAAAAAACAATTATTGCTGGATAATGTCGAGGACAATCGGCGTCAACATACGAACTTAACTCTCCTGCTTCCTTTCTATAAGTGATTTCGTAATTTCTAGTACCCTGTAAATAACGTAAAACACGTTTAGCTATTATTTAGTGCGTCGTACCTGGGTCTGAGCAGAATCGGCTCAATGCGTTGGCTATAAATGCTATATCCGGTCTCGTTGTATTCGCCAGATAGATAATTCCACCTATTAATTCCCTGTACGGCTTTTCTTCCATTTCGAAAGCTTCTGATTATATTCGATAAGCGTAGCTATTGGTTTGGCCTCCTTCATGTTAAGATTGTTTAACAATTCTTCAATGTACCTTTGTTGCGATAATTTTATGCTTCCCGTCGCTCCATTTCTATCTATATTTATTCCCAATATATTGCTTATTGGTCCTAGATCATTTATTTGAAAAATTTTCTTTAGCACAGTTTCCATTTTCAATAATTCTTTAATATTCTTAGAACCTATTATCATATCGTCTATGTAGATTATTATGATAATTCTATTTTCTTCCTTTCCACGGACGTATACAAATGAGTCTGATTCATTCGTTTTAAATCCTTTACTTAATAAGAAACGGTTTAGTTTAATGTACCATTCACGACCAGCTTGCTTCAGACCATATAAGGGTTTACATAGTTTGCACATTTTGTCTTCATGTATCAGCCACAACAAACGATTCAGGTTGACTCATGTATAATTCGTCGTGTAAGTCTCCCTGGACATATGCCGAAATCACGTCCATTTGATGAAAAAATGTTCGAATGGTCTCGTAGCGTGCAACAGGTGCAAATAGCTCCTCATAATCTATCCCCTTTTTTTTGTGTATGTCCTCGCACAATGAGTCTAGCGTTGTATCGGTCGACGCTTCCGTCTTGCTTTCTTTTAACCTTAAATACCCACCTATTGGAAAGAACTCTCTTATTCGTTGGTCGTGGTACCAATGCCCACGTTTGATTTCCCATCAACGTTTTGTACTCCAGCTTCATTGCATCCAGTCACAATTGTCTGACGTCTCTGTTCATTGCATCGGTTACATCTGATGGATCTGGAAGCGGTGAATTGGTGCGAGCGTATGGTTGTTGTTGTTGTTGTTGGTATACCTTTCTTGGACGACCAGGCTTTCCAGTTAACAATTTTCTCGGACGTCCTCGTGCTTTATATGGGGTTTCAGTTTTGACTGATTGATTCTCTGATTCATCTTCATCGGTTGGCCATTCTACCTCGTCTTCGACGTCTTGATCGTCTTCAGCTTCCTTGATCGTCTGCACACCTCCTGGACTTCCTGTGTTATTTAATAGGTATGTAACCAGTTCGTTCTTAGCGTAGTCATCTCATGTTACGTCTTACATGAATCGAACATCTCTTGCTTTAATCACAGTTTTTGTATTAGGCCGCCATAGTCTGTATGCTTTAGATTCATTGGATTACCCAACCAAAATATATGTGTCTCCCTTCGGCTCTAATTTACTCCTTTTCCTTTCCTTTTCTAACGCTATTACTTTACTTCCTATTACTCGTATGTAACCTACATATGGTTTCTTATTTGTCCACATTTCAATCGGTGTCTTGTTATTTAATATTTTAGTTGGACATCGGTTTCTTAAATATGCAGCCGTGTTTATTGCTTCACCCCATAGACTTATCGGTAACTTAGCTTAAAGTAGTATGCAACGTGCGGCTTCAACTAACGGCCTGTTTGCACGTGCCACTACTCCATTTTGCTGCGGTGTGTATTCAACGAACAATTGTCAACTTATGCATTCATTTTCCAAGAATTTTGTGAAATCTTTCGCAACATCCGTTCGACACGCTTTTCATTTGCAGCTTCCAGGGCTCATAATTTTCGTCCGTTAGTTTTTCGATACTTTGTATATCAATCGTGAAGGCCATATTTTTAATTTTTGCACTTCCAATTTTTCGCGTAGTTAAAAATTAATACGATTAGACAAATTTACGTTACAACGGTACGATGCGAATACGAGACACACGTGTTCTGAGCGCACGACACACACCGGAACGGGGTTCATCACACACGCGGAAATGACGTTGTTCGTAAAGACAGAAATCTCGCGCTCATTTAAAACTACTGATGCTCAAAATAATCTCATTCTCTGTCACTTTTGGACTGCACCACAAATTAATTGATAATCTGCATAATTCATTGAGTTGATTAAATTTTATAGTATTAAAGCGTTTACTTTAATGAATGTCCATTTTATACATACATGATCCACTTGTTCTTGTTACAGACATACAAATATAGCCGAAGGGACAAAAGATGTAATAATTTATAGTCAATGTTCGTCCACACTCCTTTAATAAAATACGAGTATTTCAAGAATGCCCTCCAAGCCCAAAAACCTTGGGGACAAAACGTAGAAAAAGTGACCTCAAAATAGTCAAAAACGTTCTCTAGTTGCCAGATGCGTACATTGAAAGAAGCCAGCCCCGAGCTAAATCTTCCGGAAGAACTCGGTAAATTGCCGCTTACGCATACTACCTACAACACGGGGAATGGTAGTGGCAAGGTTATTACATCACCCCCCCCGCCCCGCTAGAAACTAACTCTATTAATATCACTAAATCTATTCTAAATGACAAACAACACATTACGAAAAACCGGCCTAAAATCTCTCGGGAAATCTAACCCTCCTGCCAGACCGTGTAAAGAAACCCGATGGTGCTTCAGTATGCTGCGCAGATACAAGTGGTACTGTATCGCTTTGTATCGAAGCTCTTACAGGCAATGAACTGGCAAAGTCTTGCGCTGCCGCAGTATGAGACTGTCCGGGATTACAATACGGAAATATTTGAGTACAGTCAGGCTGTGTTGAAATGCTATCAGAAATTATGTAGGTTGGTTTTAATCTATTGATTGAAACTACTGTATGTTTACCGTGTATACTAATTGGAAACGTTTTTTGGTTGCGGCTTATAACCTAATATGGTCCATCATACGGTTGTTGCAAAATAGATTTCGATGCATCGTGACGAAGAAAAACTTGCTCACAATTTTCTCATAACTAAGTCGAAATTAATGACTAAGTCTTTCTACGCAAATACACGCGGATTACAATGACGCGATGCTTTAGTAGGACTGATATTATGAAAATGATCACGCAATTTTTTCACAAAAATAGCTGTATTCCAATCCGATGCTGCAGATGGCGTCAAAAATTCGTCAGGCAAACGTAAATATTTGCCAAATTCCAGTTTTGCTGAGCTAGCTTTTCAATCTTTTTTCCAGGTTGAACGTACACCCAACAGAATGGTCGGAAGAATCTCTGTCTAACGATTATTTTGATAGCAACGGATAGCAGCTTTCATTTGGCGGTGAAAACGCTCAACCGTACCATTAGCCGCGGGATTATAAGCCGTGGTGGACAGTCGTTATGCAAGGGATATATTCTTCAACTGTTGCTCCTTTCAATGATATGGTCGATGATTGGTCGATTAGACATTGATTCCGGATATCCACCAGCAAACTGAAATGAGCCAAAAAATCTGCTCCGATAATCGGTCTAGCGACATCCGCAATCACAAATCTCCAGGTAAAATTCCGACGAAGACCCAAATTACGCGCGAGTTTGGTTGTGGCGTAGGTCGCGATCAAAGTTCCGTTGGCTGTGTTACCAGGGTCACGAGCAGCGCGAGAAGCTGGTGCAGTAGGTTTTCTAAGGAATATGGGTTATCAGTTTGTTAGTGAGGTACGCGGACGAATCTGATGCGAAATAAGAGAGGCGCTAGGATGATTGAAAGTGAGGACGAATCTGATGCGAAATCAGGGAGCCTCTAGGAATGAAGTGACTTGAGGACGAACCTGATGCGAAATCAGGGAGCCGCAGGAAGGTGAATCTCGCGAACGAACCCGATGCGATATCCGGGAGTCACTAGGATGAGATTGTGCAGACGAACTCAGCGCGTAGCTGCGAAGAGGGTGGAAAATCTGCACAGACGAACCTGATGTGAAATCAGAGAGCTGTTAGGATGCGGACGAACCTGATGCGAAGTCAGGGAGCCGCTGGATAGGTCAAGTTTCGAGGACGAACCCGATGCGAAATCGGGGAGCCACTAGTTTTATAAATTTAGATACAACTCGAGCGCGAAAGTTGTATCGTGTGGGAAAGGTCATCTACGATTACAATAATTACCAAACCAATGAATTTTAATAATAAAATTACTCACGTTTATTAAAGAATATTATTTGGATATTATAGAATCAGTCTTTGGTATAAATATGTGTAGTGTAGTGTTGTTACGGTAAAGTATTAAGTATAATATTACCGGTTAAATGCTCGGTGTTAACGTACTGGCAATGCGGGGACTAAGAGCAGTTTTACTAGATTACCGAATAGAATTTCAACCGAACTCGCGGATTCTATAAGGTTCACTGATGATTCGAAACGGAACTTGAGCCCGATCTCACTGGATACAACCGACTCTTCACTGGAATAATACGTCGTGACCTAACAAGTGTCTGTACTATACTGGAGGAGAGGAATTTTTTTTCTACCTCTCCTTTTTAAACCGTGTTTCAGAGCCATGACCCTTTCAACGGCTAAGTAAGGTAAAATTGGGGTTACCAATCACAGTAGTACAGAATTTGTATTTGAGTTGTTCAGTGGAAAAACTTGCAAAAAACCACTGGGATTGCGAAAGAGTGGCAGTATATGCCATTTAAGCGTCGCGCAACTGCAAGTTCGGCAAACAAATTTATTGTTGGGAGAATTCTTGGAGGGCAAAGTATTCAGTGAGGGAGTGCATTACAATGTAACATGACTACTGCAAAAGGCGGCATTTCTGATGTCTATATGATGTTAGGCCCTACGTATACAGGGCAAGGGGACTTTAACTCGGTACGGAAATTTGGAATTTTGTTGATGTCATATGTTCCCGTTTCGCGAAAAAGCTGTTTTGGGTGGTGATCCACACAATAGTTGGAAATTATAGAATTGAGAAAATCGGAAATCAGGGGGACTTTGGTCTCTTCATGCAGTTTTCTTGTTGAGTACCTGGGAGGGGGGGGGGATCCAAGTATTGTTCTGAGAATTTTATTCTGAATCGGTTGAACCTTGCGTCTATGGGTTTTAGAGGCAGCCCACGCAACTTTTAGAGTTTTAAACCACCCGGTCGGTGATAGCGGCCTTCCAGATTAGCCTTTGGTCCAGGAACATGCCCAGGTATTTTACCTAGGCGGCCCATGGTACCTGGAAAACATCGATGACGACATGGACGCTCTCCCTCGTTTTATAGTCCCGGGTTCTCTTGGATAAAATAATTGCCTCAGTTTTGTTAACGTTGATTACTAGCTTCCATTTGCGAAAGAAGGATAATATTTCGTCTAGCTAGTTCTGGATGCGATCAACTAGGCACGGGAGTTTCTAGGAGGAGGAGTATATCGCAGTCTCGTTTGCGAACAATGCGAGGTTGCAATTTTTCGAGAATGGAATATTATTGATGAAGAAGTTAAAGAAGACTGGTCCAAGGATTGTGCGTTGCGGCAATCCTGCAAGGACAAGGTAGGTCCGGGATTCGTAGCCATTGTATTCCACGTAAATGTGTCTATTAGAAAGATAAGATTTTATGAGTCTGATAAACCTATTGTTGTGTACTCGCAATACTCAACAAGGGTAGTCAGTCGGTGCGTGTACTCGTATATCTTTCCAGGCAGATGTTTTTAGTGGAATCTCTGCGGAGACCCAGTATACAGGAAATTTGGATGTAGGATTACAAGACTCGGCTTGTTTCTGTTCTTTATTGTTCGCTGTTCGGAACTGAACTGTTTTACAAATCGACTTGTCTCAGAGGTTATTCGCCAATAAGTGCTCTCTCTCTCTCTCTCTCTCTCTCTCTCTCTCTCTCTCTCTCTCTCTCTCTCTCTCTCCCTCTCTCTCCCCCCCCTCTCTCCCTCTCCCTCTCCCTCTACCCTCTCTCTTTCTCTCTCGCTTGTCCTCACCAACCGCTGATAGAACGCGGTTTTTTGATCGTCTTTCGTAGGGACCTTGGCTTATCGTACTTTGCCGAATTATCGGTCAGCAGTCGCATCAAAACATCGTACTCACACATACAACACACTCACCGCTAGCTCAAACGACAGCCTCACGGCTGTTTACCTGTGTGGCTTGACACATCGCACAGTCATGCCAATGCGTCCCAATCACGGTCAAAGTTTGTATTTTATATTCGTCTCGACGGAACACATATGTTTAAGCCCGATCTGATTGAGTTTGTACAACAGAGCCTCGTGCCATATAGTATCAAATGCCTTGGCTAGGTCTAGCAGCATCATGACCGAGGTCCGTCTGACGTTCAGCTCCTGGGCGATAAATTGGGTACTACGCGTTGACTGTTGGACTGTGGAATGGTTCCGGCGAAAGTCGAACTGCTGGTCGAGAATGATCCCTTTGGTATTCAAAAGGTTATTTAGAAATTCAAAAATGCATTTTTCGTACAGTTTGCTGAGTATTGGTAGAGACTAATGGGTCGATAACCACTGACTTTGTTTTTTGGTTTCCCTGGTTTGGCGATTGGGGAAATTTTAGCTACTTTCCATTGATCGGGGAAGTAGACGAGTGACGTACATGCGCGGAAAATATAGTAAATCTGGCAGTATACTTTTTTTGAGGCATGTTTCATCATCGGCGTGTTTATGCGGTCGCTTCCAGGCGCTTTTGTGTTATCGAAGCTAACGGCTAGTGAAGATATTAGGGAGGGTGAGAGGAGGAAGCCCTTTGCCATACCTCCCTTTCGGAATCTAGTAAATTAGTGAATGCATCAATTCTACCCTGTTCAGAGGAGCTAAGCGCGATGGCTCTTGTATGAACGTCAGTGAAATATTTTGCAAGATATTCTACCTTCCCGAATTCGGATGTCGAAACTCCCCCTTGGACTTTCATCGGCGGTAGCGGGTTAGTCTTATTTTTGCTGGTGGCTGTGCGGAAGGTCGCCTAGAAGGTTGGGTCGACCTTTTTAAATGCTCGCATAGTTTACTCCCACTCGTATCGGCGGAGCCAAGAAATTCGTTTGCGTATTGCGGCACTAAGGTCGCGGATTTGTTCGTGGTAGTGGAACGCTCCGGTGGTTTGGTACGATCTATGGATAGAACGGCGGCGTCGAATGAGGGAAGTTAGGGCTGAGCCGGTTGTTTGGGCAGGGGAGGGGAGTGAGAACTGCCGCTGGTAGTAATAGCAGTGGCCTTCCTGCGTCAGGCGTGCAGGAAGGCACAGAGGTCTGTTATACAATCGTCAGTCTCGGCACTGGTGTTTAGTTGTATTTGGATATTAAAATTATTAGTAAGGGATGTGTATGTGTTCCAGTTAGTAGAATATTTGGCGGATGGTAATCTAGAATTTCCGAAATCTCCAGTTAGTAGCACCGGTTTATGAAAACCGTCAAAGTGATCGCTGGTAATGCAGTCAAACTGAATGTTATGATTTGTAATAAACAAGTCCAGAGTTGATGGGAGTCGACCTAACCCAGACCTGGGTTTTACAGGGGCGAAGGCGAGCTCTCAGTGTACGCGTGGTAGTTAACATGAAGTTTATATCAGCTAAGGTATTTAATTCCTTGATTTCCTTAGCCAGGTCGAAGAGGTTTCCGTGGTCAGGTTCGAGGGGATTGTGTGTGGAGGGTTCTCTGGGAAGTTGGTGTATCCCTGTTGGAGGACCTACTTGCTGCTGCCTACCACAGGATACCATGTCAGCATATGATAGGGTGGGTTGCGCGGTACATGTCGCGTACGGTGTGATTAATTGGCAGGGGGTGCCGGGAGCCGACATGGTTACCGGTGGTACGGCTATCTGACTTTGAAAACCCAAGCTGCGAGTAGTTTTTTTTGCAGCACCTCGTTTCACAAGATACTTGGCGAGGGCTGAGCACAAACTGTAATTTGCAGTATGTTGTGCTTTGAAGTCTGGATCTCTCAGTTCTCGTGGAATAAGTGGTAGATTGTAACGGGGCTGCGTGATAACGGATCTGTATTTTTGTTCGTTTTATCTGATTTATGAACAACCTAATATTCGTATTCCAAGAGTCTAAGTTTCCATTTCATTAATCTGAAGATTGGATCCTTAACCGATTGTAACCAAACTAATGGTCGATGATCCGTTACAAGGGTGAATTTGGATCCATGGAGATTAGGTCTGAAGTATTTAACTGTGTAAACCATTGCTAAGCATTCCTCTTCTGTGGCGGAATAATTTCGTTCGGCTTTATTTAGGCTACGAGATGCATAAGCAATCGGCAAATTTTTCCTATCTCTCCTTGACCGAGCACAACTCCAATAGCATATTCGGATACGTGGGTTATGACGATGAAAGGTTTATTAAAATCTGGGTACTGCAGTATGGGTTGTTGACAGAGTTCGTCACGTAACTGTTTGAAACTCTGGTTTTGTTCTTCAATCCATTTAAATTTGATGTCTTTTCCTAGCAAGTTACTGAAAGGGTTTTTTTTGTGGTGAAATTAGGTATGAATCTTCGGTAATATCCTACAAGTTCTAAGAATTGTTGAATGTTCTTTTGGGTAGTGAATGTTGGAAAATCTTAAACAGCTTTTAATTTCCCAGGTGCGGGTCTTACACCTTCTTCTGAAATAATATGTCCGAGATATGCGACTTCTTTTCGTAGAAATTCGCACTTATTAGTTTGGAGAGTTAATCCATGTTCTCGAAGACGGTTGAATAACTTTTCTCCAACGCAATACTCCTCCTCAATTGTGAGCAAGGGTTTTGTGGAAATCGATTCCGTTTCCCAGAATCGACGTATTGCTACGTTGAGCGAATCTGACGCGCTACAAAGGTTCACATGCATTCGCGTAGCTGGAGTTTCTTGATCGATTACCGATCCGGAAAGAATCCATCCAAACGCGGTATTCTGCGCGGTCAAACCGAATCCTCGACTTTGCCAAAGTCCGGGCCGTACAGTTGTTCGAATAATTCCGCTCCTATTAGAACTTCGATGCGACCATTAGACGCGGGATTCGGGTCCGCGAGGGTCAATTCCCTGAAACGACGAAAATCTTCTAATTTTACCGGCGACGGGACATACTGTGTAATTTCGCGTATAATTAACGCGGTGGTCGGAAACATTGGTTTTCGACCGTCCGAATGCCTGAACCCGACGTTGTGCTATGCTCAACACGGTTAGAAAGTCCGCCCCCCAATCTCGAAATTTTTACCGGCGTATTAACGCGAAGTAATCGCAACTCCCGTGCAAGTCAAGGCTTTGTTATATTCTGTATTCTCAGAATCCCTTTTCATTGCACATTTTAATCATATTACTTTCAAACGCGAAGAACGAGCGAAAACCGTTAATACAGCGACACGTGGAAGCAACGGGCGTGGTTGTCGTGTCGTCAGCGATTCTAAAACTCCGCTTCGGCGACCATCGTGAATCATAGTCTGTTGCTACCCCGTATCTTGCACGTTTTCTAACAAAAGTAAGAGGGGAAGAACTTATAAAAGGATTGTTCAAAACCGGGAAAGCTGTCTTAGTACAACGGCTCTCCTAGTACGACGTTTCTCTTCTTTTTCGGGCACTTTTAACTTTCGGCTCGTATCCCTCAACGGTTTGTTCGTTAGCTCTTCGCTCCAATCTCTAACACGCAACCGCGAGCTGAGCGATAACGGTCAATCAGCTGTTCAGTTTCGGGTTCCGCGATGGTACCTCTTCCTTGTGCGACGCGACCTCGCGATTATGCGCGGCCTACAGACGAATTTCATAAGACATCGGACCCCGAAGGGCAATGTCCGAGACGGCGACAATGTACCCCGCAGTGCGTAAACCCTGTATCACGGCTCCGAGCGCCAGCGAGTCTTCCGCCCTTTCAAGGACCCGAAATCCCGATAGAACCGACTAAAAGCGACACGAACCTATCATTCATCTTCATCACCATTGGTATGTTAAGACTTATTTGAATCTTTTATTTTATTTAATTGTTAGAATATATCTTTATTATTATTATAAACGAGAGTGATTTCCTATTCCACCCATTCCATATCCACACTGCGTACTTCACCGGTAAGTTTATACAGGGCGTTCTTTAGCACCTTAAAAGAGCCAGGACCTGAAATTATAAGTAGAGTAACGACTGCAACGCGGGACGTAACAACGTAATAAATGCGGACTGTGAACCTTGATCTAATAGCGCGCGAGTAAGGACATATTTGCCGTTCGGAGCGTACACACGTACGAAGGCCGTGGCGAGAAGTACCGTCTTCCCTGAATCAATCGGCGACTCGTTAAAGTGCATCGAAACGTTCGTCATAGGGGTAGAGGTTCAGAGAGGGCGATCCTCCGCAGCTCTCTTTTCCGGTGGCGGCGGAAACGAAACGGTGTTTTGTAACCTAGGAAAGCCTTTTCCTTTTGGCAGGAAGCTCGCCTGCCTGAGCGCTGCGGTGTTTTTTACCACCTTTTTCCCGAGGTACAACAAGGTGTGATGCCTTGCACCGCACTCGCGACAGGACAGGAAACAGTTTATACATGTAGGGGATGTCAGGATGGTTATTATAGTAATAACGGTTTACCAAAAGAAAAGATATATATATTTAACACATCAACGCGTGGTCGCGTCTGAGAAGGCACTGCGTGAAACCGCACGCGCCCGTCTTCAACGGTCTTGTCAAGAACAAAAGCCAGTCGTAACTCCGCAACGGTCGTCGGTGGCCGCTACAGGCGGCAACGGTTACGGTGGTCTCTCGCACGTATGAGTATATTCGCTTATATACAGAGTTGTCTCGATTTGACAAACTCTAATCGCGACGACGGAGACAATCCCTTTAAAGCCGTACACGACTCTAACGGGTGGCTTGAACGGCACAGCGGACATAGCTGTGCCCGTTGCGAATTTTCTCGCGTTTCCTCTTCCATGTGACTGTTAGACTTAATGCGAGATTTGTCGACTGATTTGCTGCCGGTTGAAGGACTTTTACTCTTCTTCCGTACGTCCAACGAATTAGTTTTCGCGACAAGGAATTCCTCGAGCTGATCGTACGTCGGATACTCTTTGGAGTTTCCGTACAGAACATCCTACTCTTCCTCCAGAACCGTATCAAATTTCCGTGTTACCATGTGAACGAGAATTGGGCCCCAACGGTCCACCTCGAAACCCAAATTTCGTAACGCAGCTAACGCAAGCCTTACGGTAAATTGTCGGAGGGAATCTAGTTTGTCGCGATGTATCGTGGTTAAACCGAACAGCCTATATAGTTTTGTCGAAATCAGGACCTGATTATTCCCGTAATTTTGCTCCAACATACTCCATGCGATTTCAAACTTTTCGTCTGATACACTAATATCAGACACTGACGCGCGTGCTTCATCCTCGAGAGAGGCAAATAAATATTGCAACCGCATTGTGTTCGTAAGAGAGTCGTTCTCTATCACTGCGGTCTTAAATAAGTCCGCGAAGTGTGTTCACTCGTGAACATTTCCGCAGAATTTCGGCAGTCGCTGTTCCGGAAGTTTTATTAACTGTTGTGGACTCACCAGATTTGTGGACAGTACACGACTGGAATGCCCCACAGGCGATGGTGGCCCCTGGGAATGTAGTTTGTCCAGCTCCTCCGCGATATAGTCTCGCGTGTCGTCCACCAGATCAGCGACGGCGTCGATCCTGTTGGAGGCGAAGTAGTCCACCTGCGGCCTCACCTCAGCTGGGAAAACAGTCCTCAGCCTTGCATGGTTGATTTGGACCATTTCCCATTCCGTATCGAGGGTCTCCAACCTCGACTTCAGCATCGCTCGAGTGAATTTTGACCGACCCCTTTTCTTGAGGATGGGCAGCATCCTACTCAGCTGGCCGAGGTCGATAGCTGCTTTTCCAACAGCTCGACGCTTTGCGGTTCCACGTTGTTCTGCGTTGACTTTGTATTATCACTGTCACTTCTCTATTGCCGTAAATCGAAACCCGAAAAAATCCGGCTCGAAGGACCAAAATTATTGTTAGTTGGACCGAGTTAGAGCGCAAGCGATTTTTAAAAAGATCGAGGGTTCAACTTTGTTGTCGCCGCGCTTTTAGTAAATTTGCGGATCTAACAATTTCTCGGACTCAGGCAGATTTAGGATAGGAACGAGGTAGTGACACGTGAATATTTCGCTCAGTGAGATTTTAATACTGTTAATACAAAGCTCGTTTGGTTAAGCGAGTTAGTTTGTAAACCGGGCAAAGTTACTTCTTCGTAAGATTATAAACGACGAAAATACAAATGGAGGAAAATCTCTTTAACGAACTGCTCTAATTGAACTATTACAACGAACAGTTCCTCACCGATCGGTTACAGCCGACACCCGGCGTTTTCAAACTGACTGTTGCTGTGTACCAAGATTCTTTCCTTCTCTTTCTTTCTCCCTTTCGTAGCACGCTTTCCTGCTCGCTCACATAGCAACGCGTACGAGGCACAGTCTCTACCGTTCAAAGTCAGAGAAGAACAACAGTTATTCTATGTTTTCTCCTTCTCGCCCTTGTATGAAGAATCATAATCGACTAACGACTTTGAATTGTAAATACCGGGTGTACTTTGGAAACCAGTAATAATTTGTACCCCGAATTTCTAACTTAGAGGATTATTATGGTCTGTTTTTCGCAAGATGATGCCTGGGAGGTTGGCCTGCCTCGGCGCGTGGCCTGGCGGGGATCCAACGTGAGCAACGTATTTCGTGCGACGTTGTGACGGTTTCATTGCCACTGTGTGTCTCTTTCCAACCTCCAGCACTTTGGCACGAGAGCCTCTCGCTCAGACGCTCGGTAAACCAACATCCTTCTTTACCCTGCAATTTCCACGTGTAGCGTTTAATAACCTACGTATTAATTTAATCCCCTTTTAATATGTTGCTCAATGTTTGGGTACAATACATTCTTTCAAAAGAAATAAACTTTTTCTTATTCATGTATTTTAACTTTTGACGTGTGAGAACGTTCTGCGTCTCGTCAACATTCTTCCCCATTTCCAGACAATGGATGGTTGACTGCCACGTGCCGAACGCAGTCCCCACTCCTTGAGATTGTAGGTAGGTCCTTCTCGAGAGGTTTGTAATACGTGTAATGGAGACAGACGAACGTAGGCGAGGACTCACGTCGACGGTCGCACGTCATTGGCTAAGACGCGAAGAGTGAGAGAGACACAAGTGCCGTAGGTGTCTCGCGATCGCGGCAACACCGCGAAAACTCGGGCCTACCTCCCAGGCATCATCTTTCGAAAAACAGACCATAGTTGCAATAAAGTGTTAAAATTAGACAGTTTAATTCTAATACAATTTTATTTAATACTTTAATGTAATGAGGATAGTATTGTATTTTGTGTATTTAGTTGCGTAGCGTATTGCATTTCGGCATTTCAAGGATTTATTTCTTATAAGTTATAACGTAAGATTTTACTAATTAACAAATGTTTTTTTAGATACTTCATTAATTTTTGGGCGCAAGGGGGGAAGAGGCAAACCCACCCTGGTCCCTACCTACTTACGCCAATGTATATTTCTCAGAATGGTCAATTTCTGTAAATATACCGCAGTTTAATAACAACTGTTACGTCCCACACGGTCGTCGTTATTTTATTAATAATTACGGGTCCTGACTCTTTTAAGGTGCTAAAGCACGCCGTGTCTATACTTGCCGGTGAGGTACGCAATCTTGGATAAGGTACGAGAGGGATAGGACATCACTCTCGTTCTTCATAACAAAAAAGATATATTCTAACAGTAAAATAAATAAGAGAGACAATGAAATCTTAACATACCAATAATGATGGAGATGAATGATGAATTCGTTCACGCTCATGGACGGCTCGGTTGGGATTTTGTCTCTCTATAGGGCGGATGACTCACTGGTACTCGAAGCCGTTGCACAGGGTCACTGCACTCACGGTATTTGTTATTACCGTCTCAGACGAGCAACTTCGTTTTCCGGTGGCTTACCAGAATTGCCTGTTAAGCCGCGCGTAATCGCTAGGTCGCGTTGCGGAGGGTAGAGAGATTGTCGCGGAAATCCGAAGCCGTATAGCTGAGTGACCGCTACTCAGCTCGCTGCCGCGTGTAGTGATAGCACGAAGCGTGACTGCTGAAGAACGAAGGAAGACGCCGTAGAAGAACTTAAGAAGAACCGAAAAGCAGAGAGAGGCTCCCCGATTTTGAACAACCGTTTTATAGGTTCTTCCCACCTTTATTGCAAAGCATCAATGATTGGGGGTATCTTCAGGATAGTTCGCGATACTCCGAGAATCATCGAGTCGCCGAGACAGTCTTTGGAAATTGTGGATGAAGCACTATACATTTCTGTTCCGCCAGGTGGTGTCTCGAGGAAGGTTGACTACACGCGTGGCTTGCACGTGTCGCTGAGATGACGATTTTCGTTCGTCCTACCGCGAATGAACGTGAGAAGGAAAAATGTGCAACGAAAAGAGATTCTGAAATTACCGGATGTAACTGGGGGTGTGCGGGTACCCGAAATTACAGGCTCGGGACGGGACAGCTAAATTCGTTATCAGTTCGTCTGTGTCCGTAGTGTCAACACGTGCCTTGTGTTGCTCTCGCACCCAGTGAACGGATCTAATACATCTGTGTAAAACGTAAATCTTATATATCTGTGTAAAACGTGATCTATTAGCAGTATACACAATCAGTGCTTTTCACCACTTGGATTTCTGTGAACTCCGTCCCGAGTCAAATACACACGTAACGTTAAACGCTTGCATTCTTTATATCAAAATATCTGTAGTAGGAAATAAGTGTAAGGGTTGCAAAGCCAGTGTGGTAAATCCAGTGAAATGTTTTGACTGCGGCATAATTTCGCATCCTGGAGCAAACTGTCTTTCCCGAACGGGACATCCGTGGCACAACGGCCGCTTATTAAATTGTAAACAACAGGTAACGTCCGCTCCAATTCAATCACTCACTAACGTTCTACCGTCAACACCTGTCACTACATTACCAACAATAGATGACCTAAGAGATGTAGTAAAAATGGAATTTCAAAACCTCAGACACGAATGCTTAAACCTACTTAGAATGGAAATATCATCCATTACATCCGACTCAATAGTACTTAAACAAGATCTTGACACAACCAAAAATCTTCTTAACCAAATTATTCCATCTCAATACAACAACATAAAATTATCACGACTTAGAAGAAACACCGGCTCTTCTTCCCGACTCTTGCGAGTAACCCTCCCGAACACCGAGATCACACGGCAAATTCTACTTAACAGATCCAAATACCCAGGACTACTGAAGATTACAGACGATTAAACTTCATTGGAAAGGTCTCACTTACATTAACTTCGAGAGAAACTTTCTAGTCTTCACAGCCAAGGTGATACTGGGAAAGCAATTCGTTCCATCAATGGAACACTTCGTATTGTCGACTCTTCATCCAGCCTTCGATCAAAAAACTCAAAAAACTAAACACATCTCTATCCGTATACTACCAAAATGTCCGCGGCCTTCGTACTAACTGCACTACATCAGAGTATTAATACCACCACCTTACTTTATGATATAATAATCTTGACCGAAACTTGGCGAAATACAAACTACTTCACAGAAGAACTAGGAATAATTGCATATATGGTATACAGGATGAACAGAAATGCACATAGAAGTAGTTTTAAAAGAGAAGGAGGCGTCCTTATCGCAATTAAAAAATCCCTTCCTAGCACCCAACTAGTATGCGCTGTCATTCATGTCGAACATCTGTTTGTAAAAATAAATATCTCCTCACAACCCCTGATAATATGTACAGGCTACATTCCACCTGCATCCCCTCCTTCAATTTTTATCGACCATTTCAGCAGTTTAAACAATATTCTCTCTAATCATCCATCCTCCAATATCCTTACAATTGGCGACTATAACTTACCTTAAATTCAGTAGCATCCCTTAACATCCAACTCTTACTCACCCTCTCTCCCTCAGTCATCTCACTATGACAAAATAACAATTTTCGATCACCTTTTAGGAACAATTAATCAACACGACCTTTTTTTTTTTTTTTTTACGCGGGAGAAATGCCTTATGCACACCCCGGAGTCCTGGGGTGGGACTCCCAGGTAGTGTGGGACTCGCACCGACTAAAACACCCGCGGCAGCTTTCTCGGGCGGAACTCGGCGGTGGCGGGATCTCGTATGAATGCACCGCCACCACCGCGCCTGTGCTCCCCTTATCGGGGAACCCGTTCCGTGGGGGCGATCAAGACGCCCCCCAGAGGTGACCGATACCCCGGTCACCCCCCCTACTCTACTCCGCCAACGTCAGAGGACAGCGCTCCGACGCCAGCACTACCGGGCCGCTTCGGATGCAGTTGGGGACCCCAACCCGACTGCATCAGCGGCCCCGATCGACCCCGCCTCGCTCTCCTCCTCTCTCGACGAGCGGGATCGCGCGCCTCGCGGTCCCGCTCGTCGTCCTCCTTCCGCGAGATGACGGTCTCGCAGAAGGAGGACACCGCCCTCCACGACCTCTCGTTCCCCACCATGGCCGCAACCATGGCCGGGAGCGAGAGGTCTCCCCCTATCTCTAAACGGAGCGCCAGCCTTTCCCTGGCAAAGGCCGGGCACTCCTCCAGCACGTGCCGCGCGGAGTCAACCTCCGCGCTGCACTGGTGGCACTCTGCCGTCGCCTCGGATCCAACCTTCTGCAGGTAATCCCCGAAGCATCAGTGCCGGGTGAGCACCTGCGTGAGCCGGTAGGATAGCCGACGGTCCAGCCCTCCATCAAGGACGGGCAGGACCGCGCCCACGGCTCGCTGCCAGGCGGCGCCGCTTTCAAACAGCTGGCGCCGCCACTTTTCGCGAGCGAGCCGCCGGCCCTGGCGCCTCAACCCTTCGACCGCGTCGTCCGGCAGGTCGGCCCCGTTCCGGCGGAGGCTCTGCAGACACCGATATACTTACGAGTTAGCCTCCGCCTGGAAATCTAAGGGCACGACCCCCGCCAGGACGGCCGCCGCCTCGTGGGAGATGGTGCGGTACCCCCTCGCGATCCTGATGGCCATGCGGCGCTGAATGCGCCGCAGTAGTTGCCGGCACCGCCGGCCGGCCATCAGGTCGAGGGCCCACACGGGTGACCCGTATAGGGCCATCGCCCGGACCACCTCCATGTAGAGGCGGTGTACCCTCTCCTCCAGCCCCCCGAAGTTGGGCATCAGACGACCCAACAGGGTCGCCACGCCTTGAATCCGGGGGACCAGGCGGTCGATGTCCTTCGAAGCGCCAGCGGCTGTCCAGGTCGAGGTACTTCATTCGGCCCTCGACCCGGACACAGGCATCTCCTATACGGACCCAGGCCTGGGGGACCCGCTGCGACGGAGGTAGTCCATGAAACAAGACCACCTCCGTCTTTGGCGGCGAGATCTGTAACCCCAGGTCCCGGATACGGGCGACAATGAGCGCCACCGCCACCTCCGCATTGCGGATGGTCCTCATCCACTCTCTCCCGACCGCGATGATCAGCGTGTCGGCCGCATAGCAGACGACACGCACACCGGGCGGGAGGAGCCCGCGCAACACCGAGTCGTACCCCACGTTCCACAGTAGGGGTCCAAGAACGGACCCCTGGGGCACGCCTCGGTTGACCCTCCGCCGCACGATTGTGCCTCCCCGGCCGGGGTACTCGATCACCCTCTCCGATAGGTAGTCCCGCAGCACGATCCGGAGATATGGAGGCACCCCGTGTTCTCGGAGTGCCTCCCGGATCGTGTCCCAGCGGATGGTGTTAAAGGCGTTGGCGATATCGAAACTGATCGCCAACGCCACACCACCGCTGGAAACTGCCCGGTTCGCGAGGGAACGCACGTGGTCTATCGCATCTAGCGTAGACCGTCCCCCGCGGAAACCGTATTGGCATTCCGCCAAACCGGGACCACCGTCGGACATGCCCCTCGACAGGCGGGCAGCGAGCACGCGCTCGAAGAGCTTGCCCGCCTCGTCGAGAAGGCATATCGGCCGGTACGCGGAAGCAGCGTCCGCGGGCTTTCCCTTCTTCGGGACGAGGACCATCCGGCCCCGCTTCAGGGCAGCGGGACCCGCCCCGACACCATGCAGCCGTCAAACAGCCGCATGAGTCGGGGCCCGAGGCCGTGTGTGGCCAAACCCAGCGCCCGCCCGGGGATGCCGTCAGGCCCTGGAGCCTTATTGACCCCAAGGCGCTTGACGGCCGCCGCGAGCTCCTGCGTGACCCCCAGCTCGGCGGACCAGTGGGTCGGGTCCGCCGGCTCGAGCGGCCGCGAGCCCTCATCCGGATCGTCCGGAAAGAGGGTCTCAACGACACGCTCGAGAGCATGGGGGTCGAGAGACTCCGTGACCGGGGGCCCCGCCGGCCGCATCCGTCCCAGGACGATGCGATACGGACGCCCCCACGGGTCACGGTCCAACGTTTCGAGGAGCTCACCCCAGGCACGGGATTTGGCCTCCCTGATGGCGCTCTGGAGGTCCACAATCGCTCGCCGGTAGAGCCCGTAGATCTCGTGCTCCCTCGCCAAGTCGCGGTTCCGTCACTGGCGGGCCCTGGTGAAGCGGCACCGCGCCGCGTGACTCACGTCTCGCAGCGCAGCGATCTCGTCGCTCCACCAATTCGAGGCCCGCCTAGGGGGCTTCCTGACCCGGGGCATGGCTGCGTCACACGCAGCCGCCATAGCCTCCCGGAACCATTCAGCCTCCCTGTCGACATCCGCGAACGGTCAGGCCGGAGCCTCCGGCCAGGACACGGCGATGGCCGCTGCCATCAGCGCGTCCGCCTCCAGTCGCTTGAGCGCCCATCTACGCGGCGGGCGGCGAGCGGGGTGGTGTCGAGGGGCGGTGGAAACATCGAATACAATGTAGAGGTGGTCACTAAGTGTCACCACCTTGTCCGCCACCCTCCACCCCGACACGAGACGCGCGGCGGCGGGCGTAGCCCATGAGAGGTCAACGATTGACTCTCCCTGCCACCGCACGCACGTGCTCGCAGACCCTCGGTTGAGCAGCAGAAGGTCCGCGCTCGCCGCCCATTCCTCCACGGCATCGCCCCTCGCGTCGGTCCTGGGGCTTCCCCAGAGGGTAGACTTCGCATTGAAGTCCCCGAGGACCAATGTTGGACGAGTCGGATCCCGGGACACAAGGTCCCGGATCCCGTCCAACAGCATCTCAAATGGCGCGAGGAGCATGCTCAGAGGGGCATACACCCCGACCACCGCGAGGCGCCCATACAGCGCCGCGACGAAGCCGCACCCGCGCGTCAAAACGCTCAAGTGCGCGGCCCCGTCGCCAACCACCGCCATTGAGCCCAGCGCGTCCCCCGCCCAATCGGGGCGGTCAGGGACGCGGTACGGCTCGGCGACGACGGCCAGGCCAACCCCCAACTCGGTAATCCCGACCTCCGCCAGTTGGACCCCGGCCACAGCCCGACGCATGACGTTGGAATACGCCGTCTGGATGCCCGGGGTCACGGTAAGGGCGACCGCCGCCCTTGTCGGCACGCGGGGGGCGACGCCCCCCCCCCCGCGCACACCTGAGGGCGTCGGCCGCCGCGGGGCAGCGCCCGACGCCTTAGGCGGCACTGGCGCAGCAGCAGCCGCGGCTCTCTTCTTCCGCCGCTCCCAGCAACCGACCACCTCGGACCACTTGTCCGGATGGTCCGGGCCAATCGGCGCGTCACCGGGCGCCCCAGTCCTCGGCCGCACAGGCGGAGGCGGAGGCGGCCCCACCACGGCCGGCGCCGCAGGCTTCTCCCTCCTCTTCCGCCTCTTCTCCTTGCCGCCGCCCTCGGCCGCCCCGCCGCCCGTGACTGTGGCGCGAACGCCGCCATCGGCAACGGCTGGCCGCGAACGCGAACGAGCGGCCGGGACGGTCGACGCAGCGGCGCGCCGGCGCGACCGGAACCCGCCGGGCACGCTGGGGGACGCCCCAACCGCACCTTGACGGCTCGGGCCAGGCAACGGGGCCGGCCCCGGTGGCGAGGGCGGCGGCATAACAACGACCACGTCCGGGGAGTCAGCCCCGGTCGCGTTAGCCGCCGACCCGTCGTCGCGCACGCGCGACAGCGCCTCCGCGGCCGCGAGTCGAGCGCAGAGCTCCCTGAGCTCGCGCTGGAGCTCGACCTCCCGGTCGGAGTCCGTCGTGCGGTTAGCCTGCTCGGCAGCGGCATACTTTATGTGTAATGCGGCCTCCCGCAGGCAGCGGACGAACGTCCCCTTTAGGTTGCGTCTCGACTCCGCAACCTTCTGGACGACGGCGATCTTATCGCAAATCACCGTCCCCAGGTCCGCCGTGGGAGCCTGCCGCATGCTGCGGCAAGGACGGCCCCTGAAGGCAGCGGCTTACACGACCTGGGCACCGGTCGGGGGAGCAACGTCGCGTCCGCCACCGCCGCCTGCAGCCGAAGCTGACGTTCCTGGAGCGTGAGCTTCAGGACCCGCCTCTCGCCCTCCGCCAAACCCCCATATTTCCCCGCTGTCGAGGGACTTCCCCGCTTGCGGCCCGTCTCCGCGCCAGGCCCGACAGCGTCGGAGCGGATCGATGCCGCGGAAACAGTCGACGACGAATCAAAATCGTCGTCGCTGAGGGTCACGCAGACATCGACGCTCGCCGTGCTGGACCAACGGCTCAGGCCGCTCGGGTGGCGCCGCAGCCGAACAATCGGCAGCAGCTCCCGCGGCCCACCCGTCGACCCAGACGGCCCCGGAGCAGCATCAGGGTCGCCGCTCCACACACCAGGCGCGGGCGCAGACGATGTGCCCGCCCCCGACGCCTCTTCACCAGTCGTGATGCTGAATACTGCAGCCTGGCGGTCTACCGCAGTATTCTCCCGGTCGATGGATAACGACGCAGGGGGGGGGGCCGGTCGGCCACCACCCTCCGCGCCGATACGGGGGGATCAGAAGCCCCCTGCACCGTAAACGTTTGATTCTTTCATCTCCATATTCATATTCGTTAGTGGCCCTTGCGGGCGGGTCAACCCCACTCCAGACTTGCCCTGTCGTCGCCGTTTTCCAGTCAGTTCCCAGCTCACCGCGTTCGCCCTCCGCGCCCAGCAAATTGGTATTCGCAGAAGCGATATCCAACTACTGGGGCGGAGGCCCAGGGACCCCACGTGGAGGTGCGGTGAGTGGACTTTGAGCCGGTCGGGCCCTCAACTTCGCCGAAATTCCCCGCACCGGAGGAGCAAGCTCGCCCAGGTGTTGGTGGAACTTCCGCTCCATCGGAGTTCTCGCCCAGGCGACGTGCCCGGACGAGACCCTTCCAGCCCTCGTGTCCC
>NW_015374018.1:107431-108516 GCF_001272555.1 Dufourea novaeangliae | reverse complement strand
CGGAGATCACTCGAAATCCACGTATCGTGCCGACGAGTGGGCTCTTGGGTGTTGCAGTTTGACGTGCATAAGCACGTCTCCACTCACGCATTTTCTCCAAACTTCGGCCATATGCGTGAGTGCTGCGACAAATCTTCAATCGTCGATTTGATATAGAACAATCGCAACTGACGACAAGGATGTGTCTCAAAGTTGGTGTGAACACCGTGCATTGAGAGTAAAGAAGCGGGCCACGCGACACTAATATAGTATCCACGCGCAGCATCAGTGCTCTCTTTCGGTTTAACAATCTTCGATTAAAAAGGGGAAGGGCATTGTTATAACACTGTTTCAACAGAATATACGCAACGTTTGTTAACCTCTAAATCGTCTCCAATTTTTTTTCTAACACCAACCAGATCTCGTCGCTATCCAGTGCCTGGAGGCACGAACCACTCTAGACAATCCTGGGAATAGTCAAAGGGGCACGTTACCTCCCGGGGTTCAATTGATAATAAATAAAGAACGGTTACAGGACAGTGGAATTAAAGGACGGGAATTAAGTATCGCTTCGATCTCGATCGCCGATTTTAATTAAAACGATATTAAACTGCTCATAAGTCAACAACGTGTCTCCCACGATTTTATGCAAGTGATTTTTAAATGATTTAACAGCAGCCTCCCATAATCCCCCAAAATGCGGAGATCTGGGAGGAATGAAATGCCAATAAGTATCTTGCTCTGTACAAAACTGCTGCATTTTATTACGGTATTCTTCGGACGTGAAATATGCTTGAATAGCTACAATTTCATTATTTGCTCCTACAAAATTCGTCGCGTTGTCAGAATAAATATTTTGGGGTTTGCCTCTTCTAGAAAAGAATCGTTTGAGAGCACCCATGCATGCTTCAGTAGTTAGATCTGATACTACCTCTAAATGAATAGCCTTTGTAGCAAAACAAACAAATACAGCTACATAAACCTTTACCTTCGAGCGATTGCGTAACTTTTTCTCTTTTACAGAGAACGGTCCACAATAATCTAAACCTACGTTTTGAAACGGTCTTGACTGTGTAACCCGGTTGACTGGCAAATCACCCATTATA
>NW_015374018.1:80401-106411 GCF_001272555.1 Dufourea novaeangliae | reverse complement strand
TAAATCTAACCATGAACAACTTATATTCTGAGGAACCGGCTCATCCCAAGTTATGTTAGCCTTCCAAAGCTGCTGAATGATTATTTTGGCTTTGATAATAACAGGTCCGAGTAAACCTAGTGGATCGAAGAGTTGAGAAATCTCGGACAGTATTAATCGCTTCGTAATGCGCGTCTTTCCAACAAATGCCTTTGTGGTATAAATAATAGTATCGGTAGACGGCTTCCAAAAAACACCTAAAGTTTTCTTAGCTTCGGACGACTCTAGCGACAAACTCTTCAAATTATTCTGCGTATCTAAATCTTCTATTAACTTAATACTATTAGAAGTCCATTGCCTCAAGTGAAAACCTCCAGTCTTTGTTAATGCGATAAGTTCATTTCGTAATACTAAAGCTTCCTCCAAACTAGATGCGCCGGTCAATACGTTGTCCATATAAAAATCTCGTCTCAAAATTCTTGATGCAATGGGAAACCTATTAATCTCGTCTTCAGCTAACTGATTTAACAGGTTGAATGCCACGCCGATTTTACCGGGATTGTCCGTGGTTATCTAACCATGAACAACTTATATTCTGAGGAACCGGCTCATCCCAAGTTATGTTAGCCTTCCAAAGCTGCTGAATGATTATTTTGGCTTTGATAATAACAGGTCCGAGTAAACCTAGTGGATCGAAGAGTTGAGAAATCTCGGACAGTATTAATCGCTTCGTAATGCGCGTCTTTCCAACAAATGCCTTTGTGGTATAAATAATAGTATCGGTAGACGGCTTCCAAAAAACACCTAAAGTTTTCTTAGCTTCGGACGAATCTAGCGACAAACTCTTCAAATTATTCTGCGTATCTAAATCTTCTATTAACTTAATACTATTAGAAGTCCATTGCCTCAAGTGAAAACCTCCAGTCTTTGTTAATGCGATAAGTTCATTTCGTAATACTAAAGCTTCCTCCAAACTAGATGCGCCGGTCAATACGTCGTCCATATAAAAATCTCGTCTCAAAATTCTTGATGCTATGGGAAACCTATTAATCTCGTCTTCAGCTAACTGATTTAAACAACTCACGGCCAAATATGGTGCTGATGCAGTTCCACAAGTGACTGTATTCAACGCATATGTTTTAATAGGTTTATCCATAGACTCACGCCATAGAATACGTTGGTACGTTACATCGCTTGAATGGACCTTGATCTGTCTGAACATTTTCTCAATGTCTGCCGTAAAAACATAAGAATGAATTCGAAATCTAAGTAAAATAGTAAACAATGTATCTTGAATGGTCGGACCAACTAATAAAGCCTCATTAAGAGAAATACCCGACGAACTTTTCGCCGATGCATCAAAAACAACCCTAACCTTGGTGGTTGCACTAGATTCCTTCACCACAGCATGATGTGGAAGATAGAATCCATTTTTATTGTCCTCTAATGTAGTAATTTCATACATGTGACCTAGAACTCGATATTCATCTAAAAATTCAATATATTGTC
Organism: Dufourea novaeangliae; assembly: GCF_001272555.1. Classification (NCBI taxonomy): domain Eukaryota; kingdom Metazoa; phylum Arthropoda; class Insecta; order Hymenoptera; family Halictidae; genus Dufourea; species Dufourea novaeangliae. The sequence continues at coordinate 104,923 of NW_015374018.1, read as the reverse complement.
TCAACAACTCGGGATTCTGATGCAATTTACGTTCTAAACTGTAGAAACGTTTTAACGCCATAGTTTTAGATTCCCCCAATAAATCTTTCTTGTCGTTAAAAGGTAAACGAACTATATAACGACCATTACTATCGCGACACGTATTTTCCTTGAAATGATTCTCACATTCTAATTCTTCTGGGGAAAAGAACTGCTTTGTCGGAAGTTCTTCAATTTCCCAAAACCGCTCTATTTGTTTATCTAATGATGTGACCAAATAACTCATTTTCACTCTATCCTGTTTAATAAATTCACCTTGCGATTCCACCTCTCCCGTTACTAACCACCCTAAACGCGTTTTCTGTAATATTATATTTTCATTGCATGTCCGAATTTGACCGATCGATAATACACGATAAAACAAAGTGTTTCCTAACAATAAATCTATTTCGCTAGGCATATGGAATTCCGGATCAGCTAAGTTTATGTTGTTCGGTATACTAAGAGCTCTACGATCAATTTGTCGGGCTGGTAACAATCCAGTAATCGTTGGTAATACAATAAATCTTAGCTCAGTGGCAAAAGTGTTATCTCTAGACTTAATTACAGATTTAACATAATACCGGGCACGCGTAATAAGTTTGCTTAATCCGGAAAATGTTAAATTTATTTCCTGCTTCTTTATCTTCAAGCGATCAACTAATCTTTCTGATATAAAATGAGCTTGAGATCCCCCATCCAGGAGCACGCGACAGCAATGTTCTTCATTCAAATTGTCTAGAATTTTTACCTGCGCTGTGCCTAGAAGTACTTCGGAATCAAACAATACGGTTAAAGCGGTTCTGATCGTTTCTGTTGAAGAGGTGGCGTTCTCCCGCGAGGCACTACCTGATGGGCTACTACCTGCTGCTTTACTACTGTCGGGAATTGTAACCCGAGCCTCGTTATTAAAATGTAATAAGCTATGATGTCTGCGATTACATTTGCGACAACCCATCGACTTGCAGTTACTAACCATATGATTGCTTCTTAAACAGTTAAGACAAACTCTTGCCCTTTTTACCGCGCTCAATCTCTCCTGTACACTGAGCTGTATAAATTGAGGACAATAATAATTTTCATGCCCTTGTTTGCAAAATACGCACGCTAATTGCTTTCCTGTAGCCAAATATGCCTGCCCACGACTTGGAATTTTACCTTTAATTCGATAATCTTGATGAGTTCCCTTTACCGGTGATACAATTGTCGATTCAACCTCATCGCTACGCGCTTGTTTATCAATAAAGTTAATAAGCTGATCAAATGTTGGTCGTTCCTCATTTTCTAAAGTACGGTCCCAAACCTTTCGTGTATGTTTGTCTAGTTTGTTAGCTATTATAAATACTAAAATCGTACCCCAATGCTCTACAGGTTCTTTCAACAATGTTAGTGCTTGAACGTGCATCTGAGCTTTCTCCGATAATAATCTTAAATTAGAAGGAGTGTCACGCTGAATCTCAGGGAGTTCGAAAAGCAACCTTAAATGTGCGTGTAAAATCTGCCGTGGTTTGTTGCAACGCTTTTGCAACAAATTCCATGCTACTTCATAATTTTCTTCCAACGCGGCAAGAGGGGCTACTATCGATGCTACCTCTCCGCGTAACGAATTTTTAAGAAAATGAAACTTTTGAACCGTAAGTAAGTCCTCGTTATTGTGTACCATGTCTTTGAACGTGTCATAAAAACTATGCCAATCAATCGGGTTACCATCAAAAGGCTTAATTTCAATCTTAGGCAAAAGCGTATTAGCTTGTTTTACACTTGATGAATTTACTGCTTTACTAGAAGATGCACCCCGATTTGGAAATTGTGAATTCGGCATACGATTAACAAACAAAGCTTTGATCTCATAATAATGCTGTTCAAACTGCTTACTTTCGCTCGTATAATCAGTTGTTTCATCCAATGCTTCAATTTCACCCTGAATTTCATTGTATGCATTCCACAATTGCTCAAGTTTTTCTTTACGTGCTTCTAATTCACCAAAATTTGAATCTGACTTCTCCTTTACGTAAGAACCTATACGCGTCACTTGACTTTTAATTGTTGTTCTCTGTTTAATGAGTGCCTTTACATTAGCCATCGATTGATCTGTTGCCATAGCGATAGATATGATGTGAAAATCGAAGGAAAAAAAAATAGAAGATAACAAAGGACGGTGATCCACTGTACTCACCGAGCGATGCTAGTTGGTGCAATTGATAATGGTTGCTCTGGACCAGCGTAGTTTATTTTCACGGTTCCGTCGGCAGCTTCTCTCCTCAAGATGTCCGATCGGCAGCGTCGTGAATCCCAAAAAATACCAGATGTAGACAACTCCACGGTTCCGGCGACAGCTACTTGTGTCCGCTCGGCAGCGTCGTGGTCCTGCTGATGTGGTCCAGAGATGATTCCCTTCTTCGATTGGATGCTGCGTCCAAACGGCAGCGTCGTGGAATCCCAATGTATGAGTCCTCAAACTGTCACTCCGGCTTTGATGGTTTCAAAACAAACGATAATTCCGGATCACTTTGTATCCGGCTCGAAGGACCAAAATGTTAGGTCGTGCAATGTTCGCACTTAATTGCCGAACCGTTACACGATCTTTAGAATTTCGAAACAGAAAATAAAGCACACTTAGATTGTTTCGTAATGACTGTATTTACAAGTTGTGTGTTTGTGTGATGTTCACCGGGTGAGTTCTGGTTTGAATCTGATCTTCGTGTCTCGTTGCTTCCTCTAAATTCGCTCAAGGCGTTACCAAACCTCGCTTCCTCATTGGTTATGCCCTGAAGGGGAAGGCAAATTTCTAGGTTTTTCCACGTGACGTGGAGGTGGAAAACCTCTCCTTCAGGGTGAAGCGGACGTCGGTAAAATATCGCGCACGTGGCCACGGTGCGAGTTGACCGCGACGAAGCTTCGAGTCTCTCAACGGTAGGGTTTATAGCCGTATTGTCTGCGAGTCAGCGCGCCCCGGTAAGGCCCGGCGCGGATGGGTCCCAGGTTACCGAGCGCATGTGGCGGACTGCAGACCAAATGTTCACTCCTTTTGTCTATGACTCTTTGTGTCAACGAAATTGACATTGCTTGAACGAAGAAAATAAAATAATAAAAGATAACGACGGAACAGACAAAATTATGTTAACGTTCTGTTGAAAATTTGTAGGCTTGGTTAATCAAAAAGAATTAATGTAAATATACATTTTGAAAAAGCTGTTTTCCATACGAAAACACCTTTGCATAAGGGTGGAGGTGTTGTGAATCTCGCCTCATCTTGTAGCGGCGTCTATCGTAAGCTTCACAAGCGTGAAATTCAAATTAAGGTATATGATTGTAATTAGAAAAGGAGATAGAAGTGAAGTTATATTTAACTTATATTATATTTTAACAGTCGAGTTTCGCTTTTACTCCTTCTTTAAAATATATTAAATCATGGCAAATATGTTAAACACTTGAAAATTATAAAATGAATAGCTGAAAGAAATGTATTAACAAATCAGGAATTATTTCATAATTTAATAATTATTTTATTGGCTCCTGGTATGTAAGGACATATTGTAATTAACAAGATGTAACAAAAACGATCGTTTTGTAAAGGAGACCATTCCAGTATTGACCCTCGATAAATAAAGACGTGTTCTTCAAATTAAAGTTGTCTCTTTTAAAAGAAGTCTAAAATTTCCTAACGAGCAGAGTTCTTCAGGGCACCACGGGCGAGGATTCACGCCTGATTTATCTCTTTTAAAAGAAATCCCTGGAAAAGGCCGCAACAAATTTGGGCCGCAACAGCGGGGACCGCAACACAGATTATGTGTCGCGTGTAAAGAACTGTTAAGTTTCTCCACCAATCAGAAACGATCACGAAAAATCACGAATCACTGTGAAAAATCACCATGATTGGGAACGAACGTGATCTGTATTTTTATTATTATCATTCCTATTTATTGTTAGACTTCACATGTAATTTAACCTTTACGAGCAAACTTGGCCTTTGCTAGGGGAAAAAATGGTGTAGGTATACGGCCTTTCACATACCATTTGCTATCGGCAGAAAGAAAATCAAATGAGAGTGCTCAACTTAGTGTTTCTTAAATTTATATGTTATAAAATGAATATTAGTGTTTCTTAACAATTTATATGTTAAAAAATTGCTTTAAATTATAACAATTATCGTGAAGGACTCGAACAATCAAACATCGATCGAGGAATTCCCATTATCGATAAATTTTTACGAATTTGTCGCATAAAACTCTACCAAGACACATTTAAATTAAATAATATTTAGTTAACAATCGCCATAAACATTAACACATAGTCATTGTTTAATAATTTGCAATAAAGTAAACGTAACTATATGTAACATTTCACTAACCAATCCATATCTTACCGTATTTGTTATAAACAATAACAATTTGCATTGTAAAACAGCTGGCAGATTGTTTAACAATATCCCCCAGAAAGGTAATTATTATAACAATGACTTTGTTAGATATAATAAATTAATCAAAAAATAATTTTTGGTACGCTCGATTTTTCACTGTGCTTGATTTTCGCGCACCTGTCCGTGCAACTCGCAGTAACCGCAAGCCCGTAAATACGGGCGCGCAACGAAAAATCTTCAGTTCACTCGCGTCCGCGGACCTCGTCGGCACTCGTCGGGGTCTTCCTATGTCTTCATCTCTGATTGCTGATCATTGGTGGACACTGGTCAAGGAGATTCAAGGGGTCCTCTCTATTATCGGAACTCGACTAACAGGTTCGATTTTTTTTTCTTTTTTTCCTATAACACTGGTAGTCATTGGTGGCCAGTGGTCAGGTGGTTTCAAGTTTCTAATAGGTTCTAATCAACTTTTTTTAGCATCGCCAACCATTGGCGGTCATTGGTGGTTGAAGGCCAGGGGGTTTACGAGGCTATCTCTCTTATCCGAACGCGACGAATTGGTTCGCAACGTCTTTCTTTTAATAGCTAATTTTAATTAATTAAATCTTATTTTGTTTCTTTAAATTAATTATGTCTTATTTTTATTTGTTTCAATTACTTGTGTTTTATTGCATTCTTTGGGTCTCCACTCGCAGCAACCTCCTCGTGGTGAGATCCGGGAAATTGGTATTATCTTCGGTATTGTAAACTGAAGGTAATACCAAGCTAATGGCTGTGAACTTAAAATTAATTTCTCTAGTTACAAGAATGAATGTAAAATCAAATATTTTTGGGGAATGCTCTATCTTACATGAAACTAAGAATATTTTAAGGCTACATATACGATAGAAAATCTTTGTTTATCACAAGGATACATAAAATAAAAATTTGTGTTTCAATTGCTCTTTTGATAAATATTACTCACTTATCTGTGATAATGCAGTGGATCAATATTTGAATTATCATGTGCGTTGTCCTTAAATCTGTAGTCTACTACTTAAGGTAATTCTGCGAAAGAAACGAACAAGCTAATGTCCTTAGTATATTTTTTTCATATGAATTATGTATATGCATGTGGATTTTTCGAGACAAGCATCACGGTCTCTATGCGAACTCTGGTCTCTCGGTATTCGAACTTATCCTTTCAATGTAATGAGACAAAAAGGATGATGTTTCTTCCTGACGACGCGGATGATAAAATAAGATGACCTCACAATGTGAACTACGACGTATGTAGTAGCCCACCCTACTGCTACGCAGCTTCATCACATTGTCAATTCCTGAAAGAATCGAAAAGTCAATATTTCGAACAGTATACAGTAAAACTTTTATGAAGTAAATATATAATCAGTCTGCCAAGATTTGCAACAATGTTTAAATTCTGATTGTGATAAAAATAATTACGAAACCATAAGATGAATCATCATATCTTATTCTACAGAAGAAAAAGTACAATTGCTTCTGAAAAACGTACCATAATAGCAACATAAATCATTCTGGTTATTTTTGAGAGCTTTAATAGCTTTCCCTCGAGACACATTGGCCTGACACATTACTAATTCAATGTCCTTTTCTTCGACTCCCGTCTCATCAACCTCTTCTTCTGATTCTTCTTGTATAGGTGCAACAACCTATAACAAAAATAAAATTGCAGGCAATAGTTACAATATAATGGAAAACCTGTTATTACACATTGTAACAAAGTATCTTACAGTAGTACTGCCTCCAGCTTCAGTTGCTGGAATAACTGGTGGTTCTTTGAACTTCTCAGCAGCTGCCACTTGAGCTTGCTGACTGAGGTCTTCAATCTGGAACAAAGTTTTTATTCATTTATCAAAAACTATAAAATTACTCATGAAAGGAAAAAGAAGTTTACTAAATGTCAGTCTGCCAAGGAATATTTCAACACAATTTATCAGTTAATATGCGAAACTGTAAGAGATCATCATATACTAAAAAAAATTGTACCACTAAATTATAATGTAAACAAGTATTTCAGGAAATTTACCTTGGCTTCACCAAATACTATATATGTATCTGAAGCTGGACTCTTTAGCACATCTGGCTTATTGATTACAAACAAAATATTCTTTGATTTACGAATAGTCACTCTGTTAACTCCTTGAACCTATACAATGAAAAAAAGCATTTAAAATCTTTAAATATGATGTGCAACAAGAGTGAACATTCACTAAACATACAGGTTTTAATCCTAATTTACTCATAAGCTTTCTTCTCTCCACGACTTTGTTTAGCCTTAGAGACCATGTCAATCGGAAGATAAGCAACGGTCATTCCTGGAAAACCAACAGTACCACCTGCACGTGCATCGTCTAATTCTAGGACAGTATCATCAGAGTCTGAATCAGTTCCAGATCCTGCAGCTGCCACTTCAACCTTAGTAGGTTCAGAGCTCATAGCTTTGTCAAGTTCAGTCAGTTCCGGCATGTTTATTGATCTGTAAGGTATAACACCGTTTAATTAATACACACAATCTGAGAGGCAAACGTAAATTGTAAAACATAATCGTCCTAATTAAGTAACATTTATTGTTTTTACAGAAATATTGTATCCTGCATTAGGTTCCCTGTTTCATTTCCATTATGACCTACAAATTAAAACTCTTTAATTACTTCACGAAATTCGATCACACGTGTTTCATACCGGGTTAACAAAGCTCGCCCCACCTAATGCACTTACAAATACTCTATAATTGTCATCAACGATACAAAGATTTACTACAAGCAAGTGAAAAGACAATGATATTCGTTCATAAAGTGGAAAATAAACTTAAGTATACGGAGATTCACCAAAAATAGTAAATACTTATCGTAAAACGATTGTTACAGGACAAATGGACGTTGTTATGGCGCCCACTAAATCTATATATATATAGATGAAAAATACTTGTAGCGATGGGTCGACAATTTTTATTATTGCTTACGTTAAGATATCGCGACGAATTCGTACATGTTTTGATGAACACGAGAAACTTCGAGTCTTGTGAGTATTCTATACCAAGTCGGTGATATAACATAATATTGTTGTGAATCTCGCCCTCATCTTGTAGCGGCGTCCAGCGTAAGCTTCACAAGCGTGAAATTCAAATTAAGGTATATGATTGTAATTAGAAAAGGAGATGGAAGTGAAGTTGACATTATTTAAGAGCAACTGAAATCAGCTTTGCATTCTTTTAAAATGCATATTTCAATTAATTAATATTTGCTTAGGGATGAATATTTTAACAGTCGAATTTCGCTTTTACTCCTTCTCTAAAATATATTAAATTATGGCAAATATGTTAAACACTTGAAAATTATAAAATGAATAGCTGAAAGAAATGTATTAGCAAATCAGAAATTGTTTTGAAACGGGCTGTTTGCCGCAAATTTCGATAGAAAATCGCTGGGGCCGCTCAGCGCTGAACGTGGAGGTTGAAGGAGGACTCTTGCGCGAGTCCAAGAAAAACACACGAAAAAGTACGATAATAGACCGAACACTTAGAACGTTTATTGGACGATATACAGTAACTAATACGAGAAAATAACGCGATGCGCGTGAAACAAGAAATGTTGGCTGTTTGCAACAAGGAAACTGCATCTTCTTTTAATTTATCTCCTCGTACAAAAACCTTTATTGTTCTTCACGTTAAAAACCCTGAAATTAAAACAGGTTATGTAAGAAAATTGATCACTGATCCAGACATTTATATAGGAGAAGCCTTGGTTACGCAGAAAAATGGATTTGCTAAACTTTTTGCAATCAATACCACTCCTAGTCACGCCGTTGTGACGATATCACCCGTTGAATTAGAGGAATTTTCGGAACGTTTGCCTTCACTACGTTCATCTCGTACTGGAGATCCTAATTTAGATAAATCAAAGGCTGAATCATGTAGATTGGGTCAAATAATTAAGCTTCTAGAATTAGATAGTCTTAATGAAGCCGAGCGAGTTAGTATTTTGGAAATTGTTAATAAATTCTCTTATCAATTTTATCTTCCATCGGATAAATTGAGCTCTACTACTATCCTTCAACATACAATTACCACAACAGACGAAATTCCGATAAATGTAAAACAATATCGATTTCCTCCTATACATAAAGAGGAGATTAAAAAACAAATAAATTCTCTTTTAGAAAATGATATCATACAACCGCCAGACTCACCTTATAATTCGTCTGTTTGGGTGGTTCCCAAAAAACCTGATTCCAGTGGTAAACCTCGTTGGCGCATGGTTATAGATTATCGCAAGCTGAACGAAAAATCCGTCAGCGATGCTTATCCCCTCCCAAACATAATTGACATATTAGATCAGATTGGTGCAGCTAAATATTTTAGTACGCTTGATTTTGCTTCCGGCTTTCATCAGATTCCAGTACATGAAAATTCAAAGTCAAAAACTGCTTTTTCCACACCTAATGGGCATTATGAATTTAATAAAATGCCCTTTGGCTTAAAAAATGCTCCAGCAACTTTTCAAAGGTGTATGGACTTACTTCTGTCTGGTCTGCAAAGTGTTGAACTCTTTGTTTATATGGACGACATCGTTTTGTACGCCAATTCGTTAGAAGAACATACACGAAAATTGAGGAATCTTTTAAGTCGTTTGCAAAATTCAGGGTTAACATTGCAACCTGAAGAATGTAGATTTTTGCAGCGTGAAATCACTTATTTAAGTCATGTTATTTCTGCTGATGAAGTAAAACCTGATCATAAGAAAGTCGAAGCTGTGAAGTTCTTTCCCATTCCGAAAACCAGGAAAAATGTAAAACAGTTTTTAGGTCTAGTTGGTTACTATCGACGCTTTATTCCTCAAATGGCAAAAATTGCTAAACCTTTGACTCAACTTTTAAAGGCGGATGTTCCTTTTGTTTGGGATGATATCACTCAATCTGCTTTTGAGGAGTTACGTGATATTATTTGTTCGGAGCCATTGCTTCAATTTCCAAATTTCGATCAACCATTCCTGGTGACCACAGATGCGTCAAACTATGCAGTAGGGGCGGTATTGAGCCAAGGACAAATCGGTAAAGACCTTCCCATTGCGTATGCTTCTCGAACTTTAGATAAAGGGGAAATTAATTATTCAACTATAGAAAAGGAGTTGTTAGCCATTATATTTGCAGTCACTCACTTTCGACCATATTTATATGGACATCAATTTACTTTGGTCACTGATCATCGACCATTAATTTGGCTACAGAACGCAAAAGATCCTACCTCTCGTCTCATGAGATGGCGAATTAAATTAGATGAGTATGATTATAATATAGTGTATAAGCCAGGGAGAGTAAATTCCAATGTTGATGCGTTGTCCCGGAGTCCTTCGAACAATCTTGTACATTCTCAACAAATTCCTTCTTCTTCCGTCATGACCTTTACATCTAATCGTTTCAAAACAGATACACTTGATTTAACTGAGACGGACTATACAAACATTTTTCCCTCAAAGCAAACTCTTTCCGTCTGCAGGAGGTTGACGTAAGCGCTGACGATTTGCCGTCTGTAGACTCTGAAAGGATTGAGGATACAGATTCAGACAGAACATTTGAAAAGAATGAAAAATTAATAGCTACAGTTTTTGCTAGATCATCCGAGGTCGTTTTACAGTCTGATCACCTTGACGATAGACTAACTGATGATGACAGCTCAACCGACAGTTACGAATATCTTACGGCTGATGAGGAAATGCCATTCTTTTCTGATAATCAGTTTACTAGTATTACTAAGAACTGTGACGACAATGTAGTGAGTGGAGGATCGCTCTCACAAGGTATTGGGGACATGCTGCGACTCGGTAGTCTATCGGTTATCGGGAATGCTGATTCAGCAAACTCCCATCCTCAGACACCGTTAGGGGCCCCTGTTCCTGTGCCTCCCCTGGGTGCCTGCGCTCTGCCTGGCCTGTTGGCTAACGGGAAGGTCATATTAAGGACTCCGCTTCAGGTCGGTAACAAAGGGCCCGCGACTGGCGTCGTGTCAGCAGCTGAGCAGGACATATATCCTTCCCGGCAAAATGCCGCGGCTCAGCGCCAGCTGTCTGAATCTTTCCCAACAAATGTTGAGGCGCCGACACAGTCGTTATGGGAACGATCACGATCCTCCGTGGAAACGACTTCTAAAGATGAAAATATTAGAATCCTGACTATGACAACATCTCCTTCTCCAACAGCACAATCATATCATTCCTTTAATTTCCCTAATATCATCTACTCTAAGGATCATCTTCATACGCGCAAAGATAATCTAGTTGATTTTCTACCAATTGATTGTAAAACTATCTCGCAGACCAATAAAATTTATTGATTCATGGAAAATTTTCCATTACTCAAATACAACTTTATAAAGTTAATGTAGGGAATGCAATGGTCTTCCCGGATGAAAATCATCATATTTGCCATTTATTTTCCAAAACAAATTCTACAGAATTACAGAGTCTTGATCATTTAACATCTTCTTTGGCATCTCTTAAACATCTCATGGAATCCCTAAAAGTAACAACAATCAGCATAACTAAAACCCATAATAATTTACAACCAATTACATGGAATTCTCTTAAAAGGCTTCTAAGGCAAAATTTTAATTATTAAAAATATTCAATTACAATTTGGCCTGCGAAATTATAGTTCCCTCTCCATCCAGAAGATCTTCTATTATACAGGAGTATCATGAGTCTGTAGTGGGAGGTCATCTGGGTACAGGTAAGTTATTCAAATGAATAAGAGAGGATTTCTGTTGGCCGAAAATGAATCGACTGATCGCTGATTTCGTTCGTTCTTGCCCCAGTTGTCAGAGGAATAAAATCCTTTCTGCTAAAATCAAGCAGCCCATGAGATGAGCAGATACTCCCAAAAGAGCGTTTGAAAAGGTACAAATGGATATTGTGGGTCCATTACCCATAACTAAAAAGCAAAACCGTTATTTACTCACTCCTCAGGATAATCTTACGAAGTCTTCCGACATAATTCCACTTCCCAATATCTTTTCTACATCTGTAGCGAAGGCATGGGCTGAACAATTCATTACTCGATTTGGTTGTCCCCGAGTCATTCCCACTGATCAAGGATCTAATTTCACGAGTAAAATAATGAATAACTTTTGTAAAATTTTCAAAATTCAAAAAATTACCTCTACTGCATTCCATCCACAATCGTTAGGGTCACTCGAACGAGCTCACAGGGTTTTTGTAGATTATCTAAAACATTATTGTTCAAAGAATGATTGGGACGATTGGATTAGATTTGGCATATTCTCTTATAATACATCGGTGCATGAAGGTACAGGCTTCACTCCACACGAACTTGTATTTGGCATCAAGGGCATTATTCCCTCAGAATTTGCAAATCAAAAATTGCCGAAAACGTTTATTGAACATTTAGATGATTTATTCTCCAAAATAACGACAACTCAGGCTACAGTAGCAATAAACTTAGAAAAAGCAAAACAGAAAAGTAAAACAAATTATGATAAAAATGTAAATCCTCATAAATTCAACGTAGGTGATGACGTATATTTATATAGAGAGCCTAAAACATCTAAATTTCGATTCTAGCTGGATAGGACCATATAAGATTAGTAAAATATTTAATGATCTAGCTGCAGAAATAATTGTAGGAGTTAACAATAAAACCAAGATAGTTCATGTTAATAAACTCAAATTAGCCTGTATTAGATTAGATCCTCCATAATAATTATCTATGTTATTGTTTGTGTTCTCTTATTATTTGAATGTTATATTGTTTCAATTTAAATTAAGATTATCTTAATTTATTTATTCATGAAATTAGTATTATGTTAATTATATTACGTTCACTTTAATTTGTTCTGGAGTTACCTTATTTGTTTATTCATCAAACTCTTATTGCGTTACTGTGCGTTACTCTGTATTAAGGTTGTTTTGTTATGTTCAACTATGTTCGTTCATGAAATTAAAACTATGTGTACGACCAGGCTTAACAGAAAATAGGATAATGATGCCACGATATAGGAAAGTTGTTTGCGACATGGTGAGTGGTTTGCAGCTTTCCTTGACTCGCATTCTCTGGGGGAACCCGGGTGGATCGAGTAGCTTAGATATCGCGGGGAAAGTGGGAAGAGGGAGCTCAAACACATTTCACTATGTACAGCAATTCATTTACATGTATTGACAAAATTATGTTAACGTTCTGTTGAAAATTTGTGAGCGTAAGCTTCACAAGCGTGAAATTCAAATTAAGGTATATGATTGTAATTAGAAAAGGAGATAGAAGTGAAGTTGACATTATTTAAGAGCAACTGAAATCAGCTTTGCATTCTTTTAAAATGCATATTTCAATTAATTAATATTTGTTTAGGGATGAATATTTTAACAGTCGAATTTCGCTTTTACTCCTTCTTTAAAATACACTGGGCGCCAAAATTAAAGCATCACTAAAATTTGCCGAAAATATTGGTCATTTTCAGATGCCTATATCTTCGCGAAAAATAGCTATAAAAAATATTGTGACAGAGCATTTTGTAGCCCGAAGTTTCTAGTTTTTGAATCGGGAATTCAAAAATTATTTTTATGCAGTTTGTTCCTTTTTTTTAAAAGATGAAGCGCAGTAAGCGAATGTTAAAAAATGTTGGTCAAGTTTGAGAGGATGCATGGGCCAAATTAAATTTTTTCTGGTAATTCCAATGGAAAACTTTTAAAGAGCAAACATTTCTCTTTAATTTCGTTTTTTTAATTTTGTTGTACAGTTTTTATTGGCCGAGTTATTCGTCATCATATGAGAAAAGGTACTTTCCACTTTGACCACCTGTAACTTGCGAACGCATGATCGTATAGAAAATTCCAGAAGTGATTTGGAAAGCTGAGAGATTTCTCTTTAAAGACCTTTAGTTGCCAATTTGTTGAAATTTTTTTTCGTCGTCTACAGTCCATTTCAAAATAACGTAAAATATTGCATAATTACCATTTTTCACAAAACACGATGCCATTTTAACAAAAATTGTGGAATCTTCCAGGTGTCTACGTTTTTTTAAAGTTAAAAGTACACGTAACCCCTGTACCAAAGGCCGCATTGATCAGATTTTTTTTACCCTGTGCCCTCGATAGTGAAACTTGCGATACAGTCTGAAAAATTGGTGAATGACTCTTTTGCGGCACGTTTCCTCTTTAAAACGATTTCGCAGCGTTTGAACTGTTGTGGTCTGTGTCTTCTTAGTTTCACTTTATTTTAGAAGAAAGTAGAGATGTCAGAAATTTAGCAAACACATTTTTATACAATCTCTTCGCAATGACAAAAAGTGAACAATGCGAAGTGACGAGAGGGTGCAGATGGTGTGCATATCCTACCCTTTCTTAGTTATTGCGATAGATACACTCTTCTTTTTTTTTACTGAACTTAATTTGGTTTTTTTTACCGAACTTCTTCCTTTCCATTGCATCTCCTCGCTGTGTAATGAGATGAGTACCTTGGCATCTGCCAGCGAGACGTTGGCTTGTAACGTTAGTACTGCGCACTGTCTGTAGGTGGCCGCGGCGCCGCGACGATTCTCACAGTTGAGGCTTGCGAGCCCCAACTTGATAAGACGAACCGCGAGTGTGGGTGGGTACTCATTAGAACTGGTCTTGCAGTAATTGCATCACGGATTTTTTTTCTTCTTTTTAGCAATTCCATTAAATCCTTCAGTTTCCTCCTCTATTTATTCCTATCGAAATTTTTTTCTTAGCAAATTTTTCACATCTTTTCTCTTTCTTTAAGCACTTTATTATGCCTAGACGTCATCTCTCTGATTACGAAATTGGTCGACTGGTAACACTTTTGCAGGAAGGTTGCAGCCAACGACAGGTTGCTAATGTTCTTGGTGTAAACCAGTCAGTTGTGAGCCGTGTCTATGCTCGATTTAGAGAGACTGGGGAGTATGTCCGTAGATCGGGGCAAGGACGCAGACGCGCGACCAGTTCTCGAGACGACAGAGCAATTACGCGACGTGCTCTTCGGGAACCCTTTGTTATCGCACGCACTATTGCGGAACAAATTTCGAACCGCAGGCAAAACCCGCCACGCACGATCTCTAACAACACCGTGAGGCGTCGATTGAGGGAGGCTGGCTTACGTTCGAGGCGCCCGGTACGAGTCCCGTTGCTAACTGCTAGACATCGATGGCAGCGTTTAGCTTATGCTCGTCGTTACATACGCTGGTCTCAGCGTCAATGGACAAATGTTCTTTTTACAGACGAGTCCCGATTCTGCCTACGAGGGAGCGACCGACGGGAACATGTTTGGCGTCGTTGTGGCGAACGTTACGATGCCAATCATACAAGGCCGATCACCGCGTTCCATGGGGGATCCGTTATGGTTTGGGCCGGAGTATCGCGGTATTCACGTACACCGCTAGTTATTCTTTCACGTGGTGGTTTGACCGCCATGCGGTACGTGGACGAGATTTTGCGCCCCGTTGTGCTCCCTCTGCGTCAGCGTATGGGCAACCGCTTTCTGCTTATGCAGGACAATGCAAGGCCCCATGTTGCACGCTATACGCAACAATTTCTTCAAGAAAATCAAATACCAGTTCTTGACCATCCACCAGTGAGCCCAGATTTAAATCCCATTGAACATGTTTGGGATATTCTTGGGCGTCGGTTGCGACAGCAATACCCAGACTTGGCGAATTTAGGGCAATTAGCGCACGCCCTCCGCCAAATTTGGCGAAGAATACCACAGTCAATCATACGGAGGTGCATTAATATGCGCAAACGATTAAAAGAAGTAATCAACCGGAGAGGCGGTAATACCCATTATTAAACACAACATACGCATACATGCACGCACGCACGCATCGGAGAGTGAGTTTGGAGTCAAAAAATACTGTGGGAGTGACGAACCACAGGGTCTCATCTCTCCATGCTTGTACATACGCAGTGAAGCGTAAATCCGACAGTGAAACCTCCTCGTGGTACGCCTTAGGTAATGCTAATGCCGGCAGTATTGTGCACCTTTTGTCATTGCGAAGAGATTGTTTAAAAATGTGTTTGCTAAATTTCTGACATCTCTACTTTCTTCTGAAATAAAGTGAAACTAAGAAGACACAGACCACAACAGTTCAAACGCTGCGAAATCGTTTTAAAGAGGAAACGTGCCGCAAAAGAGTCATTCACCAATTTTTCAGACTGTATCGCAAGTTTCACTATCGAGGGCACAGGGTAAAAAAAATCTGATCAATGCGGCCTTTGGTACAGGGGTTACGTGTACTTTTAACTTTAAAAAAACGTAGACACCTGGAAGATTCCACAATTTTTGTTAAAATGGCATCGTGTTTTGTGAAAAATGGTAATTATGCAATATTTTACGTTATTTTGAAATGGACTGTAGACGACGAAAAAAAATTTCAACAAATTGGCAACTAAAGGTCTTTAAAGAGAAATCTCTCAGCTTTCCAAATCACTTCTGGAATTTTCTATACGATCATGCGTTCGCAAGTTACAGGCGGTCAAAGTGGAAAGTACCTTTTCTCATATGATGACGAATAACTCGGCCAATAAAAACTGTACAACAAAATTAAAAAAACGAAATTAAAGAGAAATGTTTGCTTTTTAAAAGTTTTCCATTGGAATTACCAGAAAAAATTTCATTTGGCCCATGCATCCTCTCAAACTTGACCAACATTTTTTAACATTCGCTTACTGCGCTTCATCTTTTAAAAAAAAGGAACAAACTACATAAAAATAATTTTTGAATTCCCGATTCAAAAACTAGAAACTTCGGGCTACAAAATGCTCTGTCACAATATTTTTTATAGCTATTTTTCGCGAAGATATAGGCATCTGAAAATGACCAATATTTTCGGCAAATTTTAGTGATGCTTTAATTTTGGCGCCCAGTATATATTAAATCATGGCAAATATGTTAAACACTTGAAAATTATAAAATGAATAGCTGCAAGAAATGTATTAACAAATCAGGAATTATTTCATAATTTAATAATTATTTTATTGGCTCCTGGTATCTAAGGACATATTGTAATTAACAAGATGTAACAAAAACGATCGTTTTGTAAAGGAGACCATTCCAGTATTGACCCTCGATAAATAAAGACGTGTTCTTCAAATTAAAGTTGTCTCCTTTAAAAGAAGTCCAAAATTTCCTAACGAGCAGAGTTCTTCAGGGCTGCACGGGAGAGGATTCACGCCTGATTTATCTCTTTTAAAATAAATCCCTGGAAAAGGCCGCAACAATATATATGGAAGAGAGAAAAATGCAACCCCCTTTTTTTTAAATGCTTCGCAAATCGATATTTCCCAATCATTTATTTTACGAAGGGGTTGCAAAGCGAAATTACAAAATAATTAAAAATATAAAGTAAAACCGTCGTAGCCAAATTCGAACAGGGTCTTCTGATTTCTGTGCAGGCGCTCAGGTTGTGGGAGTCGCATCGGTAACGTAGATTCTTACGGAACACCCGCGAAGGGCTAGCTCACACGGATAAAAGCAAAGCATGCTTGATTGGCAGAAACTGTAGAATAAAGTGGGGGACGCCGGGACGTCGTGTGGTGGAACTAAGTTCCATGATTTTGGCATCACTGACTCTCATTTCCTCTCTGGTTGGACATAGTGGGACAGAGTTGACGGACGAACAGGGTAGATATGCTTGGTTAAAATACCCACGGGAGGCATGGAGACGGTAAGCGCTCGCGCGGTTATGCCACGATTTTGGCATCACTGCTTCGATCTTGCTTCATCCCTACTAGAGAACAGTGATGCCAGGACGTGGGATTTTCTCCCACATGGGAGCCTTCGTGCGCATGCGCATGCGGACGTCACAGCTCGACGGCGGTTGTTTCCATGGACGTATCTATGTGCAACAGTAGGTACGCGTAAGGGGCCCTTCCCAGTCGTTTCCCGCGTTTTTCGTTAA
Organism: Dufourea novaeangliae; assembly: GCF_001272555.1. NCBI lineage: Eukaryota > Metazoa > Arthropoda > Insecta > Hymenoptera > Halictidae > Dufourea > Dufourea novaeangliae. The sequence continues at coordinate 87,620 of NW_015374018.1, read as the reverse complement.
AGTGAAGGTGAGTCGCGTAATGTTATATAATATATTGAATTGTAGTGCAATATTAGTGTATTACAGTGACAGAAACCAGAAGATGGATTACCAGCAGCCTAGTTCGAGTGGATTGGCGGATAAGAAGAGAAGTAACAAAGGGAAAGTATTCCAATTATCTTGGCTAAAGAATAATATTTTCAAAGACTGGTTAAAATCTGATGATAATAATAAAAAAGCTTTCTGCACGGCTTGCAATAAAGTCTTGGCATGCGGAAAATCAGAACTTATTAGACATTCGCGGACTCAATTACATATTAAAAATACAAGCAAAAGCTGTGATATCACACCATCTGTTTTATTACCAAAAGTTGATAGTAATTCTGATTTGGACCATGTTAATAAAGTCAAAACAGCCGAAATAAAGTTAGCTGCGTTTTACGCGGAGCACAATATAGCTTTTCAAACAATTAATCACATGGTCCCTTTATTAAAGGAAACCTGTTCAGATCCGCAGGTGGTTAAGGATCTAAAATTGTCACGAACTAAATGTACGCAGATAATAAAAAATGTAATAGGCAAACGCGAAAGCGATAAGCTTATTACAGAATTAAAAATTCAGAAATTTTCAATATTAATTGATGAAAGCACGACTATATGTTTTATATATAATGTTCTTGTTTGAATACTAGTAAGGTTTTCTGCAGTTTTTCTTACTCTCGCAACAAATGTTTGTATTCATGTAATAAATCGGCTGCAGATGTACAAAATAATAAAAAAATATATATTCATTTATTTCCATGTAAATATGTTATTTCTTTTAAAAATGTCCTCTTCCTGTAATTTCTACCGTATTTCAATTGTCACGGGGGTCTAACGATACCCCATATTTGAGTGAAGTATATACGTTACTGAGGATTAGGTAGTGCGCATGCGTGGGAAAAATCCCACGTCCTGGCATCACAGTAGAAAGGCATGAACTGCTATTTGTGAATCACTCGTGATTCGATCGCGTTCATTCCCAATCACGGTGATTTTTCATAGTGATTCGTGATTTCTCGTGATCGTTTCTTATTGGTGGAGAAACCTAACAGTTCTTTACACGCGACACATAATCTGTATATTTTATATTAACGACCTCAAAACAAAAATTCAAGTTATATCGTATAAAGTGAAGGAATAATTAGAAACAATGAAGAATAATGAATAACTTAATGATTATAAATTATAATCTACATGTTACCTAGCAAATCATTCTTTCAGAATTTCTTGTTTTTTCTACTGATTTTTACAAACACGAATAGTAATGTAATTCATCGTAAAATCATATTGAATACGTTTTTCTGTTTAAAGATCAAGGACTTACGATCGCAGTGAGCAAATTCACTCAAGATAAAAAAATCGCAATCACGGTTGTAAACAGTTGTAAATGAAGTTAAATCACGACCATGATCGTGATTCGGTGATCACTGTGATAAATCACCATTAGTGATTTTGCACGCCATCTCTAATCCCTACCATAAGACCTCACAGTCTATTTTATATGTCCTATGATGCTTTGTGAAATAGGTTAGGTTAGCGTCTGATTAATTTGTGCAGAAACTCTCGTTAGTTAGATAGTTCTCGTGTATCGTTTTAGTCACGAGTGGTAAGTGCTATATTGGAATGATAGGAAAATTTTTTCCACGCCTTGAAATTAGAACCTTAAATTATTGTTTAATATAAAAGACGGTTAGTCGTGAGAGAGAAAAGAAGTGGCGGTTATGTCGCCTGTCAATCCGGTAGGTCATTATCAATAATGTGAGCAACGTGTAATACAATACGCCCGCACGACTATCAAATGCCGATAAGAACACAGTGGAATTTTTATTCACAACTACAAGTACTGTCCGCAACTACGATGAGTATTTTGAAAAAGAGGTAATCACTCATGTGCTTTAAACAACTCACAAATTTTCAATCAGGAAACTTGCATTGTAGATTAAACGAGTTTGAAGATGTATTAAACGCTGAAGAAGTAGATCTCATCAGTATAAAACGATTATGCTTCCATGGTATGACTCTTATTACATATCAGAATCCTTTTTGTCTATTGCTTTGGGCCCTGCATACTATTTATCTATTTGCCTTGTACAAATGTTGAAAAAATATTAGTATAGCTCAGTAAAAGTATGCTTACGAATTGTATAATTTTTTTAGGAATACCAGATGAAGGAGGTTTAAGACCTCTATGCTGGAAACTTTTATTAAATTATTTACCACCAACTAGGGCCAGTTGGTCTGAAACACTTATGCGCAAAAGAGTACTTTATAAAACTTTTATTGGTATAACAGATTTTTCTTTGGGATACTTAAGGAAGTAATAAAAATTTAGTAATATTTCAGGGATTTATTATTTGCAGAGGATCTCATTGTTACACCAGGTGAAGCAAATACAGATGGTGAAAGAATAGATGTTACACTTTATGATCATCCTTTAAATTTAAATCCTGATAGCAAGTGGCAAACCTATTTTAAAGACAATGATGTTCTCTTACAAATAGATAAAGATGTTAGGTAAAATTCATAGTATAATGATTACATAAGTGCTAAAATATAACTAATCACCTGAAATATTTTTTTTTGTCTCTAATATCTTAGTATTATATAAAATTCAAGATTATCTTCATTTATTATTCATACTTTCAAACAACATTAAACTGTTCTCCATGCACAAAACTATAAATCAGTACAAGAAAGATTCTATTGAAATACAAAAAGCAAGGAAAATGTTTCAGGCTATAAAGTTATGTGGGATGGCTTTAATTTTTTATTTTGAAGAAAATACATTAATCCTTCTGTAGGAGGCTCTGTCCAGATATATCATTCTTTCAACAAGGTACAGATTATCCTTGCAAAGAGATTGTGGATGCCAGTGGGCAGAAACGTTTACATCATAGAGTACAGCATACAGTTTTAAGAAGTGCAAATGTGGAAAGGAAAGGACTTGGTGTTACTAAGGTAACTAAGTTTATAAGTAACATAGTATAATGATAAATTTAATTTCATTTGCAATACTCTTATGCTGATATGGGAAGCAGCAGGTAATGCAGTTTGTGTAATCTTGCAGAATATATCAGAACAATGTTATGAATAATTATTATACATTTTTTACAGATAGCAGTTTCCATTAGAAAAGCTGCAGAAGATTATGCACCACTTGCAGAAGGTGGTGAGGCACACTGGGAGGTTTTAGAAAGAATACTTTTTCTTTATGCCAAATTGAATCCAGGACAAGGCTATGTACAAGGAATGAATGAAATAGTTGGTCCTATTTATCATGCATTCGCTTGTGATCCTAACCAAAAATGGAGAGGTAAGTTATGAATATTTATCATTGTATGGACATGGTATTATAATTAACATAACTACCCAAAATATCCATTGTCCATAATTGTGGAAAATGTTTAATTAAAAAGTTGTAGATTTTGATTGGGAATATATATTTTCTCAAATTCGCAGATCATTAGTGGTATAGATCAGTATTACTTGGAAGTAATCATAAAATAAAATTTGCATGCTTTTTGTGTTTTGGTGCTATAACTTTAAATGAGAAGGTTATGTGAAATTAAATCTTCTCAGTTTTTCAATCAGGAAACAATTTTTTTGTGCATTTTATACAATTTCTGTTCTAATCCTTTCTATTATCGGTGGAAAATTAGTATAAATATCAAATTCAGAAGCTTATCACAAGGAAGTCAATTTATTTTAAATCTAATAAATGAAAAGTTTACATATTCTTTATTCTACATTTAATGTACTGTTAGAATTGGTTTATCCCTACTAGGTGGGTACAGCATTTTAGTCTTAAGATTTCTTGACACATCACACTTCCAGCACTCAAAAAGATTTACTGTACTACTAAGCTTATCACAGTGGAAGTAGTAGAACAGAACAAGGCATACTACTCTTTCCACTTCAACTGCTTTTTTTATTATATTGTTGTAAAGGATTGGAAAATCGTGGATACATTTAGAATGAACACAGTATAATGTCAAATTTGGATATTAATTTTAACAGAATGTATACGATAAGTATATGATTCATTTAAAAAACAGTGTATTTAAGAAAGTAAACCTTCGAACTTTTATTAACTACAATATATGATGCCTCAAATTGTATGATTCTTAGACTAACAGTAGGTATTTTGCATAGGTACCCCGTATATTTTCGATACTTACAATTAAATTTAATATTTTGTAGAGCACGCAGAAGCAGATACCTTTTTTTGTTTTACCAATTTAATGGGTGAAATTCGTGATTTCTTTATAAAATCCTTGGATGAAGCTGAATTTGGGATAAACTCAATGATGAGCAAACTTACCACACAGGTTAAGGCGAATGATCCTGAGGTTTGGATGCGTTTACACCAACAGGAATTGTGTCCACAATATTACAGCTTTAGGTGAAGTGGTTTAATAAAATTTATACTATTAAAACTGTTTATTGTAAAAAAAATTAATGTTATTGGACAATTCTTATATTAGATGGCTAACACTTCTCCTGTCTCAGGAGTTTCCATTACCAGATGTCATGAGAATTTGGGATTCTCTATTTGCTGATGAGAATAGATTCAACTTCTTAATACATATTTGCTGTGCTATGATCTTGTAAATATTGATCTTTTAAGAAATCTCTAAATTTGTAGAAACTAATATAATATCTACACATGTAATTTTTCAGGTTATTGAGGGACCAACTCCTAGCTGCTGACTTTGCTACAAACGTCAAACTTTTACAAGTAAGTGAATCGTGTACTTTAGGAAATAATGTAAATGAAAGAAAATATTTGATCCACCAAGTCACCGATGGTGAGGGGAACGTATGGCATTAAGCAACTTTAACATCAGAACTTAACAATTAATCGAACTCACACGTACACGAAGACACAGTCAAGAAGCGCATGGCTCAAGTCACTGGTCTCTGTTTCTTGACTGTGTCTGTGTGTACGTGTGGCCCATGACTCAGCTGATCGTTAACTGCTGAGTCGAGTTCGTTTAACTGCTAATATCTTGGAAATGGAGCTTCAGATTACAAAACGGTAAAGGCCTTCTATTTGTATTTGCATAAGGAATATGCATGTTCCGGATTGTCCCATCTTTTTGAGACACCCTGTATGTGGAAAGTGTGAATTAGTGAACTTACTGGTTTAAGTTTTAATCTAAATTTTGTTTTCGAAGTATGCATGTCAAATGATCAATTCGAATAAAATTGAAACATAAGTTGAACTATTGTTTAGGAAAGAGTTTATACTATAAAGAATGATGGTTCCTGAACTAAAGTTTTATTAAAATCTACATGGGTCATCTAAATGAGGTCCTTTTCATAATGTTATAGGAAATGGTATTACAAAGATTAATTTTTTTTTAGAAGTTTCCTTCAATGGATATTCAAATAGTTTTGTCCAAGGCAGCCGCATTAGCAGGGAAATGTTTAAATTCGCCATAATATACATTTGTGCATAACGTCGCGCAAAACTGAAAACATGAAGAAATGGAGGGTTGGAACTATTCAGAGGTACACATTCTCAATAATTTTGTTTTCCCTCTGTCTCCTATTTAGCTTCTCCCTACACTATAATTTGTTCTTTCATACACAGGCGTGTTAATAAAAGTGCTATTTAAAATGTTTATATTTTTAATACTAAAAAAATGATACACGATACTCTGTAATAATTCTAAGTATAAAAGGAAAGTAATATTTTCATTTATTTATTCTAGGGAAATGAAAGTCCTGGTTTAATGAATAATATCCTGATGCTTATGTCTTTAATACCTTATTGACAGCGTTGATTTTTATTATAAGTTAATATATATTAATCTAATATTACAAGATTGTATTATATCGTACTGGTCAATAAGTTTTCTCTATAATTCAAATAAAATATCAGCAAGAAAATGTAGAGTAAAAAGAAAATGAGAATATTACTTTCATCACAACGGATTGTACGGTTGAACCAGTTAGTAACTTCCCTTTAGTCTTTTCTCATAACATCAAGACTTTAGACACTATATTAAATGATACTTACCATCGGACATCTTATATACATACAGGACCGAATATTCTTTCATAAACAATGGATCAAAACAATGATATTGTTTTGTGTATTAGAATCGTTGAAAAGTAACATGATTCAAAGCAACGTTGTATATTTTCAAGGAATGTAAATTTCTACATTTATGTAGGATGGTTAAGATCTGAATTTAGCTCTCTGTTTCATTATAAAGTAATAAGATAGGGAGTGGTTGTTAAGTCTTACCAAGAACAAACAGGTATAGACTTGTGAATGTCATAATCATTCTGTTTCATACATACAATTTTTTCGTTCGTATCAAGAAATGATTTAGACTCAAAGCTCAATTTGTGAAACAATTTCTGCAGAAAATTCTTATGGAGAATGGACTTTAGATACAAAATTAAGGTTTCAGCACATGTCTATGTTCAGCATCAGAATGGTTAAAGAAGAGAATTAACATAACTACATCATTTCTTGCTAATTTAATTGACATATTTTTCAATATTAATTAACAAACAGTTATCAACATTCAATTAAATGATATGCTATAAGCGATCTTCGTAAAACAGAACACATAAGGAAATATTGGTAACAATATAAAGTATTTCTTGTTAGAGGTTAAAAGCATATGAAGAAATTATACTGTGAATGAGAGATTCAGTCGTATTAAACATGTAAATCTTGTTATTTTTAAAAAAAGAGAAAGAAATGATTGTTTGGACGTATGGATATTCGGAAAACATTTGTTAATAAGTTAAAATTCAACAAATATTTGTTAATGAACAAACTATAAGAAATACTTTAGTAATCAATAAAATAAGTAAGCAAAATGGTATCGTTCAGAAGCGTCTGTAATACTGGCTGATTGGATTCATATTTTCTAACGACTAAGCAGTAATAGATTATTATTGTTTGTACGCGCAATCTGTTTAAGTGATATATTATATTTTGTAATCTTATTCTTATAACGACCTATTTCGTTCGTCCTACATTTATAAAATAAAACAATGGTATATTTGTATAGAGGTTGTAACCGTACTTTTCTATTTTCTACTGTCGTTCCAAGGATTCTAATCAACACAGCAGAAATGCAGGATTTGTGCCTTCGGGCACAAAAGGACAGAGAGTGAGATGATCAGCTAAGAAAATTGCAGACGGAATCTGGTAAAATTACGGTATATTCTG
>NW_015374018.1:60964-80370 GCF_001272555.1 Dufourea novaeangliae | reverse complement strand
CTCTTCCACACTTCGCACACCTTCTATCGTGCGCGACACACGCGCGCAATGCTATAATTTCGGTTTACTGAGATGACGCGGTCCTAGCTGGAGAGGCTTTGATCTTTATCGCAGCAGCCGATGATCCCGCCGATAAATCGGGAGGACTTCTCGGGTGAAGACACACACCAAACCCCCGTCTGACTACAGTATAAAAGACGTTGGTGAGGTACACGCGAACGTGTTCCCTGCACTTTTTTCCAGTACTGGTCGGCAGACGTTGATCGTGCTTCAATCGTACTCTCTGATCGGGAACGGAGTTCCGTGGGTAGACGTTACAGCAGCCGATGATTGCGCCGATGACTCGGAAGAATTTCTCAGGTGGAGACATGCACTTTATCTTAGTTAATCCACGATGCAAAAGACGCAAGTGTGGTATCCGCGTACGTGGTCCCACACTTGTTTCCAGTAAAGATGGATTAACATCAATCGTGCTTAATCTAACACAAAGCTCGGCGTCTAGATTCCCTCATGCATATGTCACAGCAACCGATGATTCCGCCGATAAATCGGAAGAACTTATCGGTTGGAGACACGTACAAAACCTTGGCTGTTTCGCAATACATAAGACGTTGGTGAGGTACACGTGCACGTGGTCCCAACTAGAGATGGCGTGAACTGCTACTTGTGAATCACTCGTGATTCGATCACGTTCGTTCCCAATCACGATGATTTTTCACAGTGATTCGTGATTTCCCGTGATCGTTTCTTATTGGTGGAGAAACCTAACAGTTCTTTACACGCGATACATAATTTGTATATTTCACATTAACGACATCAAAACAAAAATTAGGGTTATATCGTATAAAGTGAACGGATAAGTAGAAACAATGAAGAATAATGAATAAATTAATGATTACAAATTATAATCTACATGTTACCTAGCAAATCATTTTTTTAGAATTTCTTGTTTTTTCTACTGATGTTTACAAACACGAATAGTAATGTAATTATCGTAAAATCATATTGAATACGTTTTTCTGTTTAAAGATCAAGGACTTACGATCGCAGTGAACAAATTCACCCAAGATAGAAAAATCGCAATCACGGTTGTGAATGAAGTTAAATCACGACCGTGATCGTGATTCGACGATCACTGTGATAAATCACCGTTAGTGATTTTGCACGCCATCTCTAGTCCCAACACATCTTTCCTGCACCGATAGAACAACTCCGATCGTACTTATGCCCCTATACTAACCGCGTTCACAGTCAAGAACAAACTATTCCGGAAGGAATCGGCTGAGCATGAACTTGTCAGACCCGTTCCTTCCTACTTGCTTGAGATTGTGAAGATTCGTCCGTTCTTATGATATCCCGAAATGATAGCATCGGTTGCTCTTAATAGTTAAACTAACGCGTCGGGCGAGAGACTTGGTTGAGAAATCCAGCCGACTTTAGGTACTTGGTAATTTATACTGATTTTCGTATGATCTGAGTACAGATTTAATTTCCGTCGGTGTTCGTATCACCGCACGCTTCTCAAACTAAAGAATTGTGAAGATAAATACTAGTAGAAATGTTGCAACGTTCTTGAGTTTACTGATGAAGAAATATGTAATAAATGAGTAGAAATTAATTGAATTTATGAATTTAGATTGTGACTACTACGCTTGTACCGTCTGTCTCGTATCGGCTGTGCCACAACGCGGTTTGCGTTGGTGACTTCTCGGTTTGAGGCGCGTACAAGTGAGGCGTGAGGATGACAAAAACGGTTTGCTTTACACGCCAAGTCGGCTTGACTTCTCAACTTACGTAACGTTTCTCGCCTAACGGATTCTGGTCCTGAACGCGACTATAGTATAGTCACTATACCACTGATCAGTCTGTCCATGACGTCTCCCACGCCACGGGCCAATGGGCCCGTAGCTAAGAACTTCAGTTCTTCAAAAACTATGTTTGTATCATATACACGTAGAATAGACTACGGGATTTATTATAACTGCGACTCCAACTTCATAATATCGTGAAGTCTATTTACTTAAGCTTGGAAATAATTTCACACCAACACAACTATTCGCGGACCGTGACCTTTCAGGTCGACTCACGTTCTCATCACCATGTCTGTTCACCAGTTCCACAAACTGGTAGCACCATCTATCGGCATTTAGTGTAACTAATTGACTAATAGTTCCACGAATTTGTTGTAGATGGCGGCACCATGCACTTTTTGAAGTCAACTTGTGCTTTTTGCGTAACTAATTAATACATAATTCGTTGTTTATATCACAATCACTACATAATTATAAACAATACTGTTATATATTTCTATAAATGAACGCATAAGTAAATAATCAGCAAACAGAGTTAAATGAAAATCACTTAGCAATTGTTTATATAGAGCAGTACGAAAAAGGACATGTATCATAACCTATCGTATTCACGTTAACTTATAAACATGTACTTACGTTTAAATTCTGTAATTAGTAATAAATACAGAAGTATTCTACTTCAGCAAGGCAGAAATCATGCAGGGCAGATTACAAAAGACCAAGATCCTCATTTTGCAAAATCAAGACTCGTTCAAAGTTTAAATAGGAGAGTAGAGTTCGCAATACAAGGTGCTTTTCTTTTAACTTCTATAACATAAAAATGTATATCAAACAAAGAACATAGATTTGAATAATAAGCATTCAACGTATATTTAATTGAGATTCGCATTATTTCTCATTTTCAAGCAAATAGGAGCTTCTAAGAAACAAACTGATTTTAACAATAAATGTTATACCTTTCTTCAATTGATTCGTTTTAGAGACTGGAAATGCAGACCCACGTAAGAATCTGAGACTATCACAAGTTTTAGAACAAGCCAAAAAAGCCAATGTATCTATACCACCTATGAAAACATTTGTACAAGAAATGAATGTCAAAAGAGGTGTTCCAAATGAAATAATAACAGTCTCTGGTCCTGGTGGATGCAAACTTATTATATATGTTTCAAGTACTAAAATGGCTGCAATAAAAAGCGATATGAATGTACTCTTTAGAAAGCATAGGTACCATTATTTCAATTTATACAGTGTTTTATAATTGTAATCTGTTGAAATAGTTTGTTTCATCTTTTTATACTTGCAGCTCTAGATTAGCAGACCCTACAATAATGAGGATGTTTGATTGTGCAAGTTATGTCACAGCCTCAAAAAACTGTACTGCTGATCAGGCAATGGAAGATGCAATACAGATCAATGCACAGGATATGGAAATAATAGAAGAAGATGATAATATATTTTATAAGGTATATATTATCCGTTTTATTGTGCTGCACTGAACTTTCTTATTTTCAATTATTTCAGTTCAAATGCGAGTTTCGTAATTCTATAAAAAGTATAACTCAGTTAAAAAATATGGGATATTCTATAGTTGAAGCAGAAGATACATGTATACCTAACAATGTAGTTGAATTGAATGAAGAGCAATTAGCAACTATCAATAAACTTAAGGATAAACTCTTAAGTCAAGACTTTGTTGACAAAATAGAAGACAACATAGCAGAATCTTGAATTCAAAATATATACTAATAGAGTAAGTACTTCTTCGAAATATATTTTTAATAATAATCACAGTAAAGACCAAGTATAAAATAAACAGTATATTTTATTATGTTTATTCGTAAGACACCTTTTGTTTCAGAAAAAAAGAAATTATTCTGTACATTTCCAAAATTCATGCTCTGTTACCATACAGTAATCTACACAATTGAATCAGTCACTGGTATACACAGATCTTCAAAAATATATTAATATTCTTTATAAAAAGAACGTTTTACTCTTTATTGTATATATCGATACCATAACCTTTAATTTCGTGTACATTAGAACCTGGAAAATGTGCGATAGAATTTCGATTGAAAAGAGACATCAATATTTTCTTCGATGTCTTTGCTCTTTCATTCCAAGGACTAGAGGAAGCATTAAATGTCGTATCTTTTACAAGTTGATGTGTAGATTTTGTATTTCTTGAATTTGTGTGTGTGATTTTTGTATTTACTGTTTCTTCCATACGTTCTGGTGTAGATGCTCTATTAGGAATACACTCGACAATATCTTTTATTAATTTTTCATGTTTTGCTTTGTTAATATCGGTTTCATCTAAATCCTTCCTCATTTTCTTTTTTTTCTTTTTTAATTTTACAGTTTCTTCTTCTGCTATTTCAATTTCCTGTTTTACATGTTCAATATTACTAGATTCTGTTTGAATTTCGAAGTTACCTTCATGATTTCCTATGTTTCTTTCAGCATCTTTCTTCTTCCTCTTTTTTTTTTTTTTTTCTTTTTCCTCAGAACAGTTTGCTTGATCCTCCAGTTTTTGTATGTGATCTTCCTTCTCCAATTCAGTTTTTAATTCACTATTTACTGCTTCTTCTGCATTCTCCAGCGCATTATGTTCACTGATAGCTGGAATTTCTATTTTTTCCTTCTTTTTCTTTGACTTTTTATTCGAGGGATCCTCTTGATGTACATCATCAAGTTTCTCAGTTTTCATTTCATCTTCACCAACTTCTTCTGGTATTTCCACTATGGTTTCTAAATTAGTTCGACAGCTACCTTTTCTCTTTTTAGATTTTCTACTTTTGCGCTCGTTAATCTCATTATCATTCATTTCTTCAGACACTTCTTCAACGTCTAAGGCTTCATTAACAATACCAAACGGCACAAAGTTATTTGCATTTTCTTCCGATTTCTTTTTCTTTTTAGACTTTTTATTTTCAACCTCAAATTTATCCAACATGGCTTTTCCTTTCTTCTTTTTTGCAGAGTCGGTACTATATTCTACACGATCATTAAACGTTACTCTCTTTTTCTCTACTACCTCATCATGTAAGTCTAGAGCAGAATTTGTTACGCCAAATTCTACTCTACACACCTCGAATTCCTTTCCATTGTACATTTCACTGGTTGTAGATTCCAAATTTAATGCAGCATTTTCAAAAACATTGTAATCATTCTTAATACCTTCTTTAAATTTTTTACGATTATTACTTAGGCCTGATTCATTGTCATCAGAAATTTTCCTCTTCTTTGAAGATTCTAATTTGCTGTTAGTACTTGGAGTATTTTCTGGACTGTTTAATCTTAAACAAAGATTTTCAAAAGCGTAATCACAAATATTTCCAGTTTCTTTCGTTTCATTGCCATTCCGAGAGTTTTCTTTGGTAACTGTTGATGCAAAACCAAACCCAGCATACTCAGGTTCACTGTCTGAGTTGCTTTCTTGTTGTTTCTTTTTTTTAGACGTTAAAGACAAATTTTGACCCTTTTTCAAAAAATAATCAGCCATGCTGCCACCGTTTATGGTAATAACACCACTTCTAATATCTTGGATACCAGGGGGATCTGACTTAACATTCTCATGGTTCTTGTTCTTGCTTTCTTCCTTGTCCTCCTCTACATTCAACTCTTTCTGACCAAATATATTTGCTAAATCTTTCGGACTATATTTATTTACATCTTTTCCTCTTGTGAATTTGTTGTAGCTAATAATAATAAAAATATACCAATTAGGAAATGCACATGTTTATATGAAATCTTTTATAACACTTATCATACTTACTGAACACGAGCTTTGCTTTGCCGAGACTTTAACTCCAATGACTTTCCACTTAATTCAGATTTAACTTCCTCTATTTGGATTACATTATGATCTTTACTTTTTTGGAGTTGTTGTAAAAAATCATTAAAACTATCTTGGTGCTCTGTCCATGCTTTATCCAAATGGTCTTTTTTAAATCCAATGCCTATATAACAAACAAAAACAATTTTTATTAAGTTGTATTTTATTGTATTTAGGTATATACAAGAGCTGTCTAATTCTCAAAGCCTTTTACAAATATGACATTAGCTTACACAGAAAGTATAAAGACAATGAACTCCTATTATATACAACTTAAATTCTTCTGCTTTTAATTTATGTTAGTCCAACTACTGATTCTAAACAACTTACTTATTTAAGTATTTTAGAAACATTAAATTCTCTGAATATCTATGCACCTTTTAATTAACTTTTAACACTTCCTATTCCAATGAATGCTTCGAAGTGACGAGTTCTTAATAGCAAAGAAGAAGACTGAAAACCAATTAGCAATGTATGGTGACTACACTTAACGTTTAAAGTTATGAAACTCTTTGTTACCTGCTGTATCGTCTTTATAAGAGACGCGCACGTGCTCAGTCATGCCCTGCTCGTGAGCACCGAGTCCTTTGCCGATCGTCCAGCCCATCTTTTCCAACATCTTCTGTCCGAATTTGTTCGAATCTGTGGCAAACACACAAACGTTACTCGAATCAATTAAACCCGCATCATTTAAGTACCAATGGATCGAACAAATTTAAATCATCGTAAACCTTCGCTCCATTGTTTTCCCCGCGGATTCAAGGTCCATTTTTGTTTTCGACGCGGTTCCGCGAGCATCGACATGTTGCATTCACTTCCAGTACGGTACTAAATTGCGATATCATAAATCTATCATTTGTCAGTCACTTGAGAGGTATTTTGGAGTGCTTTATTTACTTTAATCTGAGGAGCTCGCGCAAGGAATTCTTTAAAGAGGTTAGGGTAGAACCGATAGAACGACGCTATAAGGTCACAAGCATAGACCCACGGATTATTATGGATAGTCTTAAGGGGGGAGACTCCTTCGGGGACAACTCCGAATCGATCGAAGCGCTGATGTAAACAATCGGACGCTAGCGAAAACACATAATCGGTAATTGGGACGGTTTAACCGCAGAATAGTTGGCGCCGAATGTTAACGTATCTTAACGATTTATATCTCAAATAATTGCTCCCAATTTGCTCCTTCCGAATCTGAAATTGCTTCTACAGCACCGATAATGAAATATTCGCAAAAGAAAAAACAAAAATTTGTTGTTTACAAAATAGGTAGTAAATGGCCTTTGTACACAAATATTATGGCACCAGGAAATTGCTCCTGATCTGTTTTATAATAATCAATAGTCAGATATCTCAATAACAACTTATTAACGAGAAGCAAACTAAATATTGTTGTTGCATAGAGGTTAGGTATTCCGTCATATGGTAGGCGCTCGTTTATTGTAGTCTTCGGGGTTATAGAGGGCCAAAATTCCAGGAATATACAATGAACGAGCACCAATCACCCGCGCTCTCTCCAATCGCGACAATTGCGTGACGCACGTATATATAGGGTAGGTCGCATATACGCATTTTTGGTCATCTTAATATATCTGTTATATCAGAAAGGTTTATTCACAGAAGTTGTTTAGTATGGAAAAGGCTATTATTTAGCAGTAATAATTTTTTCGTTGGCCGAGGATCTTTTGAGTTTTCCATTGTAGTTGGTGACGAATATTAGTGTTTCTTAACAATTTACATTTTAAAAAATTTCTCCCGATTTGCACTTTCCGAATCTAAAATTGCTCCCATCGCACCGTTTATATTTAATGAGATATTCGCAAATAAAAAAGCAGAAACAGTTATCTGCAAAATAGATAGGAAATGGTCTTTTTATAAAAAGATCATGGTAGCAAAAAGTTGCTCCTGATCTGTTTTATAATATTCAATGGTCAGATATCTTAATAACAAGTTATTAACAAAGAGCAATTGAAATAATGTTGTTGCATACATGTTACGTAGGCTATGACGTCATGCATGACAGTTGAGTTGGTTCCCGGCTTCCGCTAAGGGAAAAAGTGGCATAAGAGGAAGGACTTCTTACCACTTAGTAAATATAATTCAAGTACTGAATTATATTAAATAAGGTTAAAATGAATGTCAATTTCGTATTAATTTCAGTAATTCTCATTTTAAGAAGTAGGAGCATAGTAGGAGGTCCTTCCCCTATGTTCACTTTTTCCCGTAGTGGAAGCCGAGTTTACTCGTGGGTGTACAAGCAGTAAAGGTTATGCTCCTTGTTGTTTGTAGTCATAGTCATTTGTATTGTGTTGCGTTTATAGATGGCGTGCAAGATAAGACCATTTCCTATCTACATTAGACATTCGTTTCCCGTGCCACCGTTATCTGCATGAAAGCCACGCCCCTTGCTCACACGATTTCTCACACACGCGCGCGTACCCTACTCTGTCGCCTAGCACGGCCAGGTCAGTACACATACGGTGTCGCATTTAACTCGCATATTTCATCACGGAAAGCGCAATGTATATAATACTGTTTTAATAATGTTTTTATTGATGCAATGAATATTGGTGGCAATTTGATTGCTTCTTGTCTCGCGGATCACACGTAATGGGTAACAGATGCTATGCAAGCTAGACATTTGCCACTAAAATATGTCACGAATTATTATCTTTTTCACATAATACCTTAATACTTTTTGACGCAGAATGTTTGGAAGAATCGATTTATGTAATAAAAGTATTTTATTCCATAATATTTCAATATCATTAATAAAAATAACATAATTAACTTCGAAAACTTAGAAGATACTCCACCTACGAAAAACTTGTTACTGCTAAGTAATATCCCTCTTCATACTGAACAACTTCTGTGAATAAACTTTTCTGTATCTCTAAAAATAACGGAGATAATTAATGTAACCTACAGTGCGCATATCCAGCCCACCCTATATGTAGCTGCGTCGCACGACGATTGAACGGCCGAGTGGTGGTCTACTTCCTGCACGGTTCCTGGAATTCTGGCCCGCTGCAGCCCCGACTAGTGCGGGAAACGAATGTCTATTGATTTTGCAGATAAATTTTTGCTTTTTTATTTGCGAATATCTCATTAAATATAAACGTTGCTGTGGGAGCAATTTCAGATTCGGAAAAAGCAAATCGGGAGCAATTTTTTAAGATATAAATTGTTAAGAAATATTATGAAGTCGTGTACAGTAGGCGTTCGTTTATTGCAGCTTTTGTGGCTGACGAGGATCAGAATTCTATAAATACTGCAATATCTCATTAAATATAAACGGTGCTGTGGGAGCAATTTCAGATTCGGAAGGAGCAAATTGGGAGCAAGTTTTTGAGATATAGATTGTTAAGATACGTTAACATTGGGCGCCAACTATTTTCCGGTGACTCTAGGGAGCGGATACTGCCGTCTCTCTCCCACCGTAGTGTCTCCTTCTGCTGCAAGGAGAAAGAGGCGCGTACATCGCGTTGCCTCCTGCATGCGGCAGAACCATCTTGTCCGCTGTCGCTACAGCACGTTCACGTGCTTGATTCCTAGCGTCCCTCAACGCTAATGGCGGCTTGATAATACGACATCTAACGGCAGTACCTACAAATGAATTTTCTTTCCCGTTACCATCAAGTTGGGTTTGTGTTTCTGCTACGCGAAGCCATTGTTGTTGAACCGTATCGCAGACGAGATATAAGAATAGACCTTACATCCTATGGGACTTGGTGTCCCACGAAAATCACGCTGATTCGAGCGCACTCTAAATAAAAGTTTTCGACTTTAGTAACTACGTTGGATACCATGAAGACGCACAGCACACACACTCGTGACTGCATATATCGATACACACATACATTATTGCCCCGGTTTCGCTAGCAAGGAAGAATGTTTTGCTTTTCTCGCCCGGCCTGAACGGCAGTTTGACACATATGTATACAATCTATACAAGTAGGCCCGGTATAAATGTATACATGCTATTATATTAATCTAACTATTACGAATACGAAAAAATGTTTTATATGAAAGTTCTTTTATTTAATGGAGCAAAGTCAGCAAACTTAATAGAATGTTTGAATTTTTTTTATTGTTATTTACAGAGATTTTAATAACAATATAATGTTTTTAAACGGTACTATATATTTTTATTAATGTTGTATTATGAACGATTTTAAGATAAATTCAGACACATATGCAAGTTCTGTTTGAGTAATAATTTCTCAGATAACTGTATGAAAGAAAAAAAAAGATGCTATCCGAACTTGACATTTGCCAGCAACATTCATACAGTTATCCGAAAAATGATTACTCAAACAAAACTTTCAAATATGTCGTTGAATTCGAATTGAAATGCTCAATAACATGATAATACTAAACATATGTAGTTCCTTTAAAAAAGTTACATTATTGATAAAATCTCTGTAAATAACAATTAAAAAAAATTCAAATATTCTATTAAGTTTATTCGCATATTCAATAATTACAGAAATAATTGCGCGTGTACACTTAATCCGAACATAATACTGTACAGGTGCTATCATACATACTTTTGTCTCTCGGTGTGGCATTGACATAACAAAAAAGTGTTGAATACAATTGTATTCAACATTTTTTTCGTTAGTAACGTATCGAAATTTTTTGTTAAATAAGGTTTTATGCGAATAAAAATATAAATACTTATTTCAAATAAATAAATTTTTATTCAATAGTATCATTTGTTACAAATTCCGAATTATTATTAAGCGGACAACACATTTATACTACAAAACAGAAAAAATTAAAAATTTATTTGACTGTGTACTTGTGACGCAAAATGACGATAAAGTTTTTTATAATACGTATTAACCCCTTCGCATCTATGGACGAGATATCTCGCGAGTCTTTTTATTGTACTATCTAGCGATGCTACAAATAGGATATTTAATAAATATGTATTTTGAGTTGAAAATATTGATAAACAGAGATGCGAAACAAATCGTCCAAAGAGTCTAATGAATGACATCGATTAGTGAAATATCTCGTCCGCAATTTCAGGAGAGACAATCTTTTATGTTTCGTGATTTGGTGTTCTTGTATTCGGGCACATTTTAATTCAAAAAAGGTCAACAAACGATTGAAAATTGTTTGTACAACAATAATTTATATTATTGGTCTATCTGCACAATACATAGTCCTTAATATTTACCTCAATTGTTTCATATAGATACTTCACAATTGACGAGACAGAAGCTGTAGTTTTTGATTTACTAATGCCACATGATATGAACATGCCTTTCTTTCATCTTTGTTCCACTATTACTTTTGACAAAATTTTCGAATATTAATGTTCATCGTATAAACAGTGAAGGTAATAGTGTTAACGGGATGGGCCGCGTGAAGGCGTGAAAGAAGGTCATTTCCTTGCCCGAGTATGTTCAGTGTTCAGTTATATATCTAAAAATCCGTCACCGAATAAAAAGAGTGAAATGAGCAAAGAAAGATGTATTATTGTTTAGTAATCGTGGCAAAAGTTACGAAGAATTATGAAAAGAAACTTTTAGATCAGAAAACGAATAATGCAACGCTGAAAATACTCCGAACAGTGTTAAGAATATAGAACTAAAGCAATAATACATAGAAAGAAAAAATATACATACAGGGTGTTCGACAACTAGTGGGAAAAAATGTAAGGGGTGATTCTTTGAGGCAAAATAAGACGAAAATCAAGAATAACGAAATTGCGAAAAATGCTTCGTTTGTTAGTTATAAGAGTTTAAAAATTGACCGAAATCATGGCAATCCGCGCGCACGGAGTGTCAGCGGATCACGGCTCAACAGGGGCGTACAGTCACTTTAAAGACTCAACGACGTGCAGGAACAGTCGGTAGAACAGCTGTTTACTTACCTCGTAGAAGATGTCGATAACTTGTGCCCGCGGTATTTGAGTCGAATCCATTTGTATCGCATTAACTCTGATTACTCGATAAAATTCGCAAGAAATGTAAATATCTTCTTACGAATATTATCGAGTAGAGAGGGTTAATGCCCCCTCTAGTTGTCACGTATCACAATTGTCCTGTCCACGAGTATCCATGAAATTAATCCGCACACGCACGTACACCACAGAAGTCCGCGAAAAATGTCCACACACACTGAGCCATTGTCCCGTCCGCGAAAAATGTCCATACACACTGCGCGATTGTCCCGACCGCGAAAAATGTTCACACACTGCGCGATTAAGTAGACCCGCGAGCTGTTCCTCCGTTGGGTTTAACACTCTATAGGTTACACAAAACTAACACTCAAAATAATTAATTTAAAACTATTTAACACTAACTTTTATACTAATTTTTAACACGATATAATTAATAAAACCTACAATATTTAATAATACCTGCAATAATGAATAAAACCTACAATATTTATTAAAACCTGCAATAATGAATAAAATCTACAATATTTAATAAAACTTGCAATAATTAATCAAATCTACAATACTTAATAAAACCTACAATAATTAATAAGACTTACAATAATTAATTTGCACTATTTATAACGACGACATACGCGACAGTACTAAATAATCACTACGTAATCGCTAAATAAACTAAAACTTAGTTTTCCGAAGATGAACTCTATTTGCTCGTAGAATGCAAAGGGCACCGTTCGGAAAGGACGACTGATATTGTTGAACTGATCCTCCCTCGTTAGGATCGATGTGGCGTAATAGGTCGATCCCCACTCTTTCATGGTCAATACTTTTTGGGAAGGAAAAACTGCATGGGAAAGTGTCTTGGAGGTCGCGTTTCTTTTCGTATATTCTTAGAGCAACATCTGTATTTTTTTCTCATACACCACTCGGGGCCTCGAGGCTACTTGGCCACGATGCCGAGGGAGCGCGCGTCTGGACATTATAAAACTGCCTCTTGTCTTCTGCAGGACGACCACCCGCCGATTTCCTGTAACGTCTTACTGCCATCGACGAAGACCTTGCCTATTGTGTTTTCGGCCGTCCCTCTAGACATTAACTTGTAAAAAGAACTTTCAACCTCGAATTCCAATTCCATGTTAGAAATGGTTCATATTACACCGAATGTATGTGTTTAACAATTTTATTTATTTTAGTTTCTTAGTTTCTTCATGCATCGTAATGAAGGTGCGGCAAATTTCATCTTAGTTTCATTCTAATATCATTATACGTTTTGTATGATCCATGTTAATTGCATATTATTTTTTTGCGGAAACAAGAACCTCAAACACTTGGAGTAAGATCGAAGTGGTAATAAAATGTGCAATGCACATAAAACATACAGTAAGTCAATATTTAATATTTCAGGAATAAAGATATTATCCTATCGAGCGAAGCTTCGAACGATAAGCAATTAACGCATGCACTCGTTTAAAAACATCGTTCGGCACCC
The DNA here is from genome assembly GCF_001272555.1 of Dufourea novaeangliae. Classification (NCBI taxonomy): domain Eukaryota; kingdom Metazoa; phylum Arthropoda; class Insecta; order Hymenoptera; family Halictidae; genus Dufourea; species Dufourea novaeangliae. The sequence goes on along the minus strand of NW_015374018.1, from coordinate 67,318 downwards.
CGCGACGGAGGACAAGCTCGTCCACACAGTCACCCCCTAAATGTAAAGTCATTCAGGTATGAATGACACCAGCCGCTTACGGTCGACCGACGAAGGCGGCTTGCTACCTGAGACGGAGCGCGCCGCTGTTTATTCCTGAAATATTGAATATGGACTTACTGTATGTTTTATGTGCATTGCACATTTTATTACCACTTCGATCTTACTCCAAGTGTTTGAGGTTCTTGTTTCCGCAAAAAAATAATATGCAATTAACATGGATCATACAAAACGTATAATGATATTAGAATGAAACTAAGATGAAATTTGCCGCACCTTCATTACGATGCATGAAGAAACTAAGAAACTAAAATAAATAAAATTGTTAAACACATACATTCGGTGTAATATGAACCATTTCTAACATGGAATTGGAATTCGAGGTTGAAAGTTCTTTTTACAAGTTAATGTCTAGAGGGACGGCCGAAAACACAATAGGCAAGGTCTTCGTCGATGGCAGTAAGACGTTACAGGAAATCGGCGGGTGGTCGTCCTGCAGAAGACAAGAGGCAGTTTTATAATGTCCAGACGCGCGCTCCCTCGGCATCGTGGCCAAGTAGCCTCGAGGCCCCGAGTGGTGTATGAGAAAAAAATACAGATGTTGCTCTAAGAATATACGAAAAGAAACGCGACCTCCAAGACACTTTCCCATGCAGTTTTTCCTTCCCAAAAAGTATTGACCATGAAAGAGTGGGGATCGACCTATTACGCCACATCGATCCTAACGAGGGAGGATCAGTTCAACAATATCAGTCGTCCTTTCCGAACGGTGCCCTTTGCATTCTACGAGCAAATAGAGTTCATCTTCGGAAAACTAAGTTTTAGTTTATTTAGCGATTACGTAGTGATTATTTAGTAGTGTCGCGTATGTCGTCGTTATAAATAGTGCAAATTAATTATTGTAAGTCTTATTAATTATTGTAGGTTTTATTAAGTATTGTAGATTTGATTAATTATTGCAAGTTTTATTAAATATTGTAGATTTTATTCATTATTGCAGGTTTTAATAAATATTGTAGGTTTTATTCATTATTGCAGGTATTATTAAATATTGTAGGTTTTATTAATTATATCGTGTTAAAAATTAGTATAAAAGTTAGTGTTAAATAGTTTTAAATTAATTATTTTGAGTGTTAGTTTTGTGTAACCTATAGAGTGTTAAACCCAACGGAGGAACAGCTCGCGGGTCTACTTAATCGCGCAGTGTGTGAACATTTTTCGCGGTCGGGACAATCGCGCAGTGTGTATGGACATTTTTCGCGGACGGGACAATGGCTCAGTGTGTGTGGACATTTTTCGCGGACTTCTGTGGTGTACGTGCGTGTGCGGATTAATTTCATGGATACTCGTGGACAGGACAATTGTGATACGTGACAACTAGAGGGGGCATTAACCCTCTCTACTCGATAATATTCGTAAGAAGATATTTACATTTCTTGCGAATTTTATCGAGTAATCAGAGTTAATGCGATACAAATGGATTCGACTCAAATACCGCGGGCACAAGTTATCGACATCTTCTACGAGGTAAGTAAACAGCTGTTCTACCGACTGTTCCTGCACGTCGTTGAGTCTTTAAAGTGACTGTACGCCCCTGTTGAGCCGTGATCCGCTGACACTCCGTGCGCGCGGATTGCCATGATTTCGGTCAATTTTTAAACTCTTATAACTAACAAACGAAGCATTTTTCGCAATTTCGTTATTCTTGATTTTCGTCTTATTTTGCCTCAAAGAATCACCCCTTACATTTTTTCCCACTAGTTGTCGAACACCCTGTATAACGGAAGCAATAATACAGAAAATATAAGACATACATACACAGCAAAGCACATACCGAGTGAAAGCTAATGCAAAAGATACAAAACAAAGCTAAATTGGAAAGTTTACTTGCATGATTACTGCTAAGAACAGTAAAATATATTAAACATTTCGTAAGTGCGACAATTTTGAAGAATTTCTTCCCGATAAGCCTGCAAATCTCAGGCGTTCTACGAGCCATTTTGTGTTTTTAAAAATTTTGACTTTTAATGCCAAATACGTCATTTTTTTCGACGAGTCGGATATTCATCGTCGCTATACCATAGTGGAAAATTTTCTTCTATATGATAGGACATGACGGAAAACATTTCATCTACCATGTGATATTTACTACGAAATTTTGGATATATCGCATCAAATACTTGATTTAGGATTTTTTACCTGGCTTGGGCCACTCGACCGTCGCGTCGTAAACGCGTGACGTAGGACTTTTGCCGAGAACACCCGAAGCACAGCGTACACGGACAGAGGTAGAAAACACTTGTGTTAGTCGCCGAGTAGGACGTAGTGAGGGCAGAGCTTACACGGACAGGCTAGAATATGCTTGTGTAGAATACCCACGGGAGGCATGGAGAGGGTATGTGCTCGCGCGGAAATCTCACGAATCTGGCATCAGTGCACTGAACCGATCCTGGTCATCGACTGCCGAAACGGTTTATGGCAGGGTATCGCCTAGTTCGCAGGTGATCGCAGATACACCTCACCAGCCGAAATTAAGCGTTGTAACGTCAAGTGCGTCCGGGTTATTCCACCGTATACGTACTCACTTCACTGCACGACCACTAACACTGATCACCCGACACAATCACATAATGTATTTTTAATCCAACGTGTTGTACCTACGTTAGGAAAATTCGTGGCCCCGGAAATGGCCGATTGTTTTCAATTTTTCAGATGTTTTACGTAACCAAACACTTGCAAAGCAACACTCACAAATCCGTTATTCTGTACGTACCACCATAACATTGCGTAATACTCCCGTGAACTTAACATCTCTATCGCCCGATTGCTAACCGACTGACAGAATTTTTCCGAAAGGGCTTCTCTACCCCCAAGTAGTTTCCTATCGTTACATTATGAGTTCACTCCCACCACGACAAGATTTAGGTAAAACGAAACCAACGGTTCTAGGATAACACGTGTTTTGCAGAAATGCAAGGAAAGAACCTTCGCGCAGTTTCTCCAAGGCGCCGTAGCCCGTTAATTTATTGCCAGGGTACCTATTGCTTCGAAATAGAAAACAGACATCACGTGCATCGGCTTGAAAATGTCCGAAATGAAGAGGACCACCAACGTATCCCTTGCTTCGCGTTGGAAAGTACAGTGTACATTGTCTATCTCGAGGAGCAGGGGCAAAAAATTTACCGACACGTGTAAGTTGACGCTGCTTGGTCCTGGCCGACCACCCTTGTAGAGGCCGGAGGGGAATTTTCTGTTATTTATGGCTCAATTTCTTTTAGTAATTTTTTTTAGTATTCCGTTAAATATCTCGGAATTTATTAGAAATAGAAAAACCGTACAATTTGCAATATTGTGTTTGTTTTAATATTGAATGTAGCTATATCATTGAATTCCAGAATAATCCCTTTCTTTAAACAATCTTTCGCCGACTCCTGACAGTGCGCGGTGCAGCTAAATCCAAAAAAAATACTACCGTATTCGTTGAACTTATTTCCGTAAATCATTGACACTTTGATATAGCTTTTAATCTCATTGAAATAGTCTGGAGCGTTAGTGATACCGTCAGTCGACTGTAATAGTGGAGCGCCCGGTTCTTTTACCTGAATCGGGGCGCACCGCTGTCTTAATAGGTTACTACTACTTTAATATGAACCGTATCACCCTACCGGTAGGCTTATTTTACGGAAAAGTGTTTAACGAATACGGTTTTTATATTTCTAATAATTTCCGAGATATTTGACGGAATACTAAAAAAAATACGTATGAAATGTTTTCATGAGCACTACAATTTCACAGAGTTGTAATAAAATTGTCGATTGTTTTCCTGCTCCTCGAGGAAAACAATGTACATTATACTTTCCAACTCGAAGCAACGGGTACGTTTGTGGTCCCCTTTATTTCGGACATTTTCAAGCCGATGCACGTGATGTCAATTTCCTATCTCGAAGCAGTAAGTACCCTGGCAATAAATTAATGGGCTACGCGCCTTGGTGAAACTGCGCGACGGTTCTTTCCTTGCACTTCTGCAAAGCACGTGTTATCCTAGAATCATTGGATTCTTTTTACCTAACTCTTGTCGTGCTGGGAGTGAACTCACAATGTAACGATGGGAAACTACTTGGGGGTAGATGAAAAATTCTGTCAGTCGGTTAGCAATCGGGCGACAGAGATGTTCAGTTCACGGGAATATTACGGAATTTATTTTTCAGTGTTAGTGGTCGTGCAATGAAGTGAGTACGTATTCTGAGGAATAACCAGGACGCACTTGACGTTACAACCCTTAACTTCGGCTGGTGAGGTATACCTGCGATCACCTGCGAACTGGGCCATACCCTGCCATAAACCGTTTCGGCCGTCGATGACCAGGATCGGTTCAGTGACCTAGTGACACAGGTTTGCAAACTGCAGGTGAATTTCCGAAAGAGTGAGTTCTAATCAATTTATTGCTGATTATTATTTTCTTAATTTAACGCAAGCTATGGTTTATTGCCGGCGATAATTCTGCAAGTTTCTGTACGTAACTTTTTCTTCGGGCTTTTTGAAGAAACTTATTCATTATCAGTAACATTGTTGACCGTTATTAATCTACGAATTTTTATACCAATACCGAATTACGATCACTTCTCGTTCATTCTCTGTTACGTTACCTTTTCGTTCACACGTTATTTGACAAGGAAGTTTACAAATTCGTAAAAAGGAATTTACAAAAAAGGAAATGTGCATTCGTCTTTTTACGTTACACATAATTTGCCTACATTTACGTTTCATTCATTAATCTTTTTAAATAACAAACGGCAGATGATACAATGTATGATTGTATTTGTTACATCTTTTTTATTTCCTATTATACGCAGTTTCCTGCGACGTATGCTGACTTACTTGTTTGGAGCTGCGTAGTACAAGCGTAGTGCGGGAACTCGGCTGGCAAACTCGCGCTTTGATTGGTCGCGGTTTTTCGTTAATATCTCGGTAACGAAACCTCAGATTACATTGTTGCTAAGGAAAAAGTTGTTTCAATTCACCCCCCGAGTGCCCCATTTCCAGGTCGGAGGACACTTTTGGGACACCCTGTATATATACGTGCTTAAAAAGTTCGTTAGAACTGACTATGAATCACGATTCAAATAAGAATTCTTTACTAAGTATTACGCCCTGCGTGCGTAGTATGCAGACAGGTGCGTACTAGAATAATTTTAAAGGAATTAGGTAACTAGAGTACCTTTCCCGGGATCGCCTCGTGTATCAAGCCTTGGAGCCTGGGTGTTACACTCGGTTAAGTTGATGTGTTTCTTGTTTCAGTGATTAGAGAGTCCTGAATGAATATACAGGGTGAGTCACTTAATACCGGCCACCTCAATAAGTTGGCTGCTATTGGTTATAGGAAAGAATGCATCAGGCCAAAATTATTTGGTATCGAGGGGCTGATCATCCAATGTGACTAGTTTTTTGATAGGTGGAGGCGTCAAGGAGATATGAAGGTCATCTGATTTTTTTAAATGGAACGGCATGTTTTTTTACTTATACTCTGATAGAGTATTTCAAGACGAATACAATGACCTATTGGAAAGGTCATTCGTAATCTGGGTTAAGCCAATTGTGGACGATGAAACTGATGGAGGAAGAAGTCGAGAGGGGGATAAGATGGAGGGGTTCCAAGATAATCAGATGTCCGGCGGAGGACCTAAACAAGAGGAATACCGTAACAATATGGTGTACTCATAACACCATGTTGTTCGGTGATATGGTAGAAACGATAAGATTGGAACACCCTACGCTGGGGCCGAAGACTGGGTTCTTTGGAAGGAATCAGACCCGGAGGACAAGGGCAGGGAATTTACGGTCAAGATGAGGCCGCAAGCTGCCCAGAACATACGAAGATGGAATGGGAAGTTCCGCCTGTGCGGAGGTGTAATTAGAATAGTATGCAAAGTATTGTAATAGGTTAAGGAAATCTAGTATTTATAAAAAAAAAAAAAAAAAAGGTGGGGGGGGAAACGGAATACGGAATAAGCGGGAAAAGGGAAGGAGGGAATGAGACAATCCTTTCGGGGACGGGGGAAGGGGGAATTGGACAAGGGAAGGAGTAAATATACTATATCAAAAACTAGGGGAGGCGGTAAAGCGGTAGACAGTATAGGTCGGTAGGAAACTAGGCAAAACGTGTCAAAACCTGATATAGGCAAGTAGAAATAATAAAATAATATAAAATATATATAAAAAAGAGAAAGAAATATATATATATATAAGTTTCAATATGTATACACAATAAATAAAAAAGAACAAACAACAACCAACCCTCAAAAAAAAAAAAAAAAA
>NW_015374018.1:56639-60384 GCF_001272555.1 Dufourea novaeangliae | reverse complement strand
AGGATCCACGGAGAACAACGGACCGGGGGGGTTCCGGGAAGTAGCCCGGGGGTGGCAAGGGCCCGGAACCCGAAGACCGTCCGTGGAGGGGGTAGGCAGAAATATTTGTCCAAGGACGGGACAAATAGGCCTAAATTCCCCCTCCGTTCTCGAACTAGTTTAAGATAGGAATCGGGGAGTCCGATCGCGGAAGTTGGCACAGGCGTGTGTACACCGAACACACATCCAAACCTGTGGCAGCGTTCCGTGGGCAAAGGACACCGGTACCGAGTAGCATGCGGGATAGCGATTAAGGACGCGTGGTCACAAACTGGACCGGGCGGATCTTCGACAAGATGCTACCGGAACAGAAGGAAGATATTTAGACGCCAGGAGCGCTCATTCGGGCCCGAGGGAAGGGGGGCGATGGCCGTTCCAGGTACTAAACCCTTCGGGGGCCTGGTCGTGCCGCCTTGAGTAGATTACAGCGCGTAGGGGCCCGAATGCGATTCCGGACAGCGGGGCGTATACTGGCGAACCCAGTCCCGGAAGCATGAAGAGCATGTCTTTGCGGGACCACGACCCAACGAGCCCCGCGGTCACCTTATTCCGGAAGGCAGTTCGGTACAAACGAAGCGCCGGACGTAAGGTATGGCATTACCGAAAATAGGCCCCACGTGCCGGTAAACATTCGTGACCCCGGAACACATATGTCGACGGGTCACGAAGGCGCTTGGCACACGCTGCAACGATCCGTGGTACGCCGGAGAGAGAGGGCGTCGACCATTAGGGAGGGGCGAGATTCGCGACCCAGAACGCGGACGCTGGTCCCTGATGAAACTGATGTTTCCTCTTCGGAGAAATTTCGGCGAAGTCCGGTGGGCTACCGTTCGCGTCGCGTTCCTTGTAAACTCTAGGGTGGGGGGAGGGCGCGACCTACTCTACCTCGTTTTCCATTCTATTAAATTCACACACCCCGCTACAGATTTAGACTAGATTCATACTGGCGGTGGATTCATTTATGGTCCACCGCGGCTCCCAGGGGAGGTGATCGCCGAACCCGACCACGTCTCTCCTTGAGGTCGGCTAGAACGGCCTCCCCATGTATCTCTATCGGAGTCCCGGGACTCTCTCCCTGTCCTTGAGGGGGGTGGTAGATTTGTGAGGGGTATCAGAGGAGGGGGGGCTCCTGAGATATTCGGGACATAGGTAGGTAGTACGATAGGGGGTTGAAACAGGCGACACAGCTCTCTCTCGATGATGGAACGTACGCAAGCACGATGATTCCACCCCTGGTACAGACTCGGTCTGTGGGTGAAGCAAAGAGTGAGCCGGTACTCACTTTAGGAGACGAAGGATCGGTTGCCCCGACGACCATATTCCATAGATACTCATTTAGGTAGGGAAGGGACGATCCTAGTGACTCTCCGCCCCCCGGCGAGTACTTCCTCGCCTCCATGTGGCCCGGGCCTAAAAAAGTTGGTCGGGTTGGAAAACTGGGGGAAATAATAGCCCCGGGTAATGCCCACCTCAGCCCCCCTGCTAACGTGGCGGGGGCTGTGTGATAGCCACTGGCGCCATGAGCCACGGCTGGGCCTTGGGGGGGAAATCGCACTTCCCCTCTCCCGGGAGACCGTTGTACCTACTACTACTACTACTAAGCCAATTGTGATGGAAAATAATTTACTTTGAGGAAATGATCAAACACCGTTGATTTATTTATCTAACAGCAATACACGACTAATCAACTATTCAAAATGGTGACCTTGAACATTGACGCATGCTCTGAAGCGTTGCTTGACGGATACTACGGCATGTTGAATTTCAGTTGTGTTTATCGCGGCACAAGCTCTTCTTATACGCTCTTTCATATCTTCTTTGGTTGTTGGTATTTCATTATACACTTGCTGCTTTAATTTTCCCCACAAATAGAAGTCCAGAGGTGTTCAATTTTTGTTATCTACATGTCGAGTTTCTTGAAAACTTTTAATAACATTCGTAAATGCAGATCGTGAATGTGTGACACGTTCGGGAAACCGTTCAGCATACAAACAGACTGCATCTCTTACAATTTGGCGACATTCCCCATAAACAAAAACCATACCTACTTTCTCCGCTATTGGATAACGTGTTTCGGAAACTTTCTCCGGAAAGATTCTCACAAACGACTAATTATAGCTTCATCTGTACACTTCATCTGTACATACATATGAAGCGTACAGCGTGATTGAATGTTTATTTCCATTCAACGTCCCATAACAAGAGATTACGAGACAGAGATGAAGTAATAATATCAACAACCAGAGACGGCAAAGAAGTGTTCGGCCATTTCCTGAAAGTAAATTGTTTTCCATCACAGTTGGCTTAACTCAGACCACGAATGACCTTTCCAATAGGTGATTATATTCGTCTTGAGATACTCTATCAGAATGTAAGTAAAAAAACATACCGTCCTATTTAAGAAAACAGAGGACCTTCATATCTCCTTGACGCCTCCACCTATCAAAAAACTAGTAACATCGGATGATCAGCCCCTCGATACCAAATAATTTTGGCCTGATGCATTTCTTCCTATCACCAAAGGCAGCCAAGTTATTCAGGTGGCCGTTTTTCGTGCCTCACTCTGTATAGTTGGATTTATTCTAAACGTTGGATAAATATCATAACTTGGTGTTATGGTACAATATCGCTTACTTACTAAATACTTATCTAACGATACTCGGTAGACGTCGTACCTTCCTTCATGGAACGAATATGATTAGCTGTGGACGTTGAACGTCGTTGTAACTCTGGTTATCGGGACTATTTTTTCGGACACGAGGGTCACCCGCGACGGGCCGTTCGTTCGGTAGGCGGTATCGCGATAATTAGCGATGAATCGATGGTTTGCTGGTGTATTTATAATTTCGAAAAGATTGGCAAGGTTGAACGCCCTGGCGGTGTTCCGAGGTATAATGCGGATATCGTCTTCGCTGACACTATGCAACCTGAGTACCGGGCAACGTCCCGGCAGTAGCAACGGAATTTCTTATATCTGAAGTTTCTATAACGGGTGGGACGTAACACTAAGTAAATGCTTAAGTAAATTCTTAAGTAAATGCTTATTTTCCGACTATGAATTGAGGCGGGACTTAAGTAAATGCTTAAGAATATAAAGCGACTATAAATTCCGGCATATGACGTCATACATGACAGCTGTGTTGGTTCCCCGGCTTGCGCTAGGGGCAAAAGTGGCATTGGGGACACAAGGGCTGGAAGGGACTCGTCCGGGCACGTCGCCTGGGCGAGAACTCCGATGGAGCTGATGTTCCACCAACACCCGGGCGAGCTTGCTCGTCCGGTGCGGGGAATTTCGGCGAAGTTGGGGGCCCGACCGGCTCAGAGTCCACTCACCGCACCTCCACGTGGGGTCCCTGGGTCTCCGCCCCAGTAGTTGGATATCGCTTCTGCGAATACCAATTTGCTGGGTGCGGAGGGCGAACGCGGTGAGCTGGCACACGATGGGAAAACGGCGACGACAGGGCAAGTCGGGAGTTGGGCTGGCCCGCCCGCAAAGGCCAAAAATGACAATGGAAAGGACAACAATAGGAACACACGTTTACGGTGCAGGGGGCGTCGGATCCCCCAGTACCGGCGCGGAGGGTGATGGCCGACCGGGCCCCCCCCCCCGTCGTTATCCAACGACCGGGAGAACAAAGTGGTAGACCACTAGGCCACTTTGTTCAGCAATGCGACTGGTGAAGAGGCGTCAGGGGCGGGCACTTTG
>NW_015374018.1:36270-56454 GCF_001272555.1 Dufourea novaeangliae | reverse complement strand
CACTCTGATCATCGCGGTCGGGAGGGAATGGATGAGGACCATCCGGTTGGCAGAGGTGGGGGTGGCACTCGTTGTCGCCCGGATCCAGGCACTGGGGTTGCACATCTCGCCGCAAAGGACAGAGGCGGTCATGTTCCATGGCCTGCCTCTGTCGCGGCGAGCCCCTAGTGCCTGTGTCCGAGTAGGAGGCGCTTGCGTCCGGATCGGGGACCGGATGAAATATCTGGGCCTCGTTCTGGACAGCCGCTGGCGCTTCGAAGTTCACTTCGACCGCCTGGTCCCCCGGATTCAGGGCCTGGCGACCCTCCTGGGTCGTCTTATGCCCAATCTCGGGGGACCAGATGAGAAGGTACGCCGCCTATACATGGGGGTGGTGCGGGCCATGGCCCTATACAGTCATCCCGTATGGGCCCGCGACCTGGTGGCCGGCCGGCGCTGCCGGCTGCTATTGCGGCGCGTGCAGCGCCGTATGGCCATCCGGGTCGTGAGATGCTACCGCACCATCTCGCATGAGGCGGCGGTCGTCCTGGCGGGGTCTGTTCCCTTCGATTTCCAGGCGGAGGCTGACGCCGTATATCGGCGTCTCCAGAGCCTCCGCTGGAATGGGACGGAACCGCCGGACGACGAGGTCGGACGAATGAAGTGCCAGGCTCGACGGTTCGCTCGCGAGCAGTGGCGGCGTCAGCTGGCTGACAGCGGCGCCGCCCGGCAGCGAGCCGTCGGCGCGGTCCAACGTTTTGGCCGGGTGACTGGACCGCCGGCACGGAAAGCTTTCCTACCGGCTCACACAGGTGCTCACCGGACACGGTTGTTTCGGTGAGTACCTGTGTAGGATAGGAGCCGAGGCGACAAGCGAGTGCCACCAGTGCTGCGCGGAGGTAGACTCTGCGCAGCACGCGTTGGAGGAGTGCCCGGCCTTTGCCAGGGAAAGGCGGGCATTCCGGTTGGAGGTGGGACACGACCTCTCGCTCCCGGCCGTTGTCACAGCCATGGTCGGGAGTGAGAGGTCCTGGAAAGCGGTGTCCTCCTTCTGCGAGACTGTTGTCTCGCGGATGGTGGACGACGAGCGGGATCGCGAAAGGCGCGATCCCGCTTGCCGCGAAAGGAGAGCGAGGCGGAGCCGTGGACGGGGTCGGGGGCCCCGCACGGCCGGCTCTGTCGACGTCGGCGGGGGGCAGGTCCCTCCGTAGGCGTCCCGCCTCGCTCTCCTCGCAGGCTGGGCCTGCGGGGGTGGGGCGGGCGCGTGCGCCGACATGGGGAGCTGGGGCTTAGGCCTTGATAGCTCCTCGCTCCGCGCACGCGCCCGGGCAGGCTGGACCTGTCGGGGGTTAGGCGGTCGCGTGTGTGCGGAGACGTGGGGAGCCGGGGCTTATGCCTTGGTAGCTCCCCGGTCCGCACACGCGTTCGTCTGCCGGGGCCGCTGATGCAGTTGGGGTGGGGTATCCAACTGCATCCAAACCGGCCCGGGGTGGGGCCGGTGTCAGGGTGCAGTCCTCTGGCACCGGCGGAGTGGCGAAGGGGAGGTGACCTGGGTATAGGTCACCCTTGGGGGGCTTTCGATCGCCCCCAGGGAACGGGCTCCTCGAGGTGAATCCTCGAGGAGCACAGGTGCGGTGGTAGCGGTGTGTTCGTTAGAGATCCCGCCACCACCGGTTCCGCCCGAGAAGACTGTCGTAGGGGTTTTAGTGGGTTCGAGTTCCACACTACCTCGGAGTCCTACCCCAGGACTTCGAAGTGTGCATAAGGCATTTCCCCTACGTTAAAAAAAAAAAAAAGATGTTGGTGGTTTAGCGACGGAAAGGAAAACAATTCAGCGGTCGACTATCGTCGCGGCCCGCGCCTTCGGTATCACCGGATTCCGGTACGAGACTCTATTCTTCGCTATTACACGGTCCCCGACCGCTCGAGATGTTTAATACGATATTTACAGAGGCACGGTCGGACGGTACTACGATACCGCCGATAACATAATACGATACAATGACTTGAGCAGCAGTCGCGTAGCTTCTGCGTCCTGGAGGAAAGCTGCCGGGAATTACGATATTACTATTCCCGAGGAACCGCCGTGGTTCTCCCGCGCGCGCTAGCGAGATACGATATTAATTCTCCGATCGCGACATAATCGGGCAAACGAGATCTAGATTGCCGTGTGAGAACAGAATAGAGAGCTCACTTACAGTAGTCGATGTTCCTTCCCTCGATCTCGCTCTCTGCCGGGTCTCGGTACTGGCGCGATACAACAAACACAACCTTACACGGTAATACGGGCCACTCAAGTGACGATTTCGGGGCTCGTTACGCGACGCGAGGCTCTAGCGGGCCCCCCACTAAGCAGTCCTATTGCCCCTCGTACCCCCCCGTGACTCCTGTGGAGCCATGCTCCTTCGGCCCAGGGACGACACGCCAAGAAAGGATCCCCTGGCCACGGAGATCGCTTCCCTTGTGTGAGGAGCCCAGTCTGACACCCTCCTACGTGGTTGCTGCGACTCCTCACGGGTTTCCTGCCCTCTGACTCCTCCATCGTGAGATCCTTCTGCGGAGGAAGACGTCCGGGTCGCCGATCCTTATCCGGTGGATGGTTTCCTGTTGCCCCCTCGGCCGACCAAGCGCCTCTCGAAGCCCAGGCTCGATGCGAGGGCAGGCCATTTTTCCTCCTGTCCTATCCTCCTGGGATAGGACCCTTATCCGGTCGAGCGGCCTCTCGACGGGATTCCGGGGCGGTCCCTGTAGCAGAGTCGGTGGGTACGGGCGATTTTGCGTCTTTGGCCCTGCCTTGACCCCTATCGTGACGGCCCTGTAATCGCGAGCGGTACTCGGCGCGAGATAACCACAAGGTTAATACAGATTCTAACGGTATTATTCGCCTACAAATCCTCCAGGAGCGCTTCGATCTTATTTTCGTGCATGCAGGGAGCGGCGGTCCGGTTCTCGGTTCTTCCGCGCCCGAGTCAAACTTCGGGCGGGAAGGGGCACGGCGCAAAATGCGTCATAACAGCATTTACAAAAAGTGTTTCTATTTTTAATAAATCGCAAGTTGAACGCAAACGTGAACGCGTACGGGAACGTGAAAATCCAAGTAATTATAATTTGATAACAATAATTCTAATGGTAATTTTAATAATCGATATACACAGAATAATGTTAATTCCTTTCTTCCAAGTAAAAATGTGTTGAATAATAATACGAATAATATTCCTTTTAATAGGAATTTGAATAATAATGATTTTCGCAATATGCCATGTAGTTATTGTATTAACATTGGTCACACAGCTGACTTTTGTTTTAAAAATCCACAACGTAAAAATGGAAATATTAATAACGACAATCATAACTTTGGAAAATATTGCAAGCATTGTAAGCGCAATGGACATTTAATTCAAGAATGTAGAACGTTGGCAACAATGAATTCTCGGAATTCGGGAAACGGGCCAGGTCTTCCGTTGAGTGACACGTCACGGACGAACCCCGACCCTTCGCGTCAGGTAAACCATACAAAGAAAGAAGTGCAAAATGCAGAATAGCAACTGTATGTTTAAGTAGTTATAAAATTCAGAAAGTTAAATTAGATTCTTATTTTCTGCACAACAATGAAACCTTTTCAGTAGATTCAGGCTCAGAATCAAATTTAATTAAAGAAAATTGTTTATTTAGTTATGTACCAATTAACGAGTACGAAATATTAAAATTATTCGGTATTACAAAGGAAAATACCTGTACGTTAGGATCTGTTAGATTAAATATTTTAGGTAAATCATACCATTTTCACGTCGTATCAGACGATTTTCCTATTAAAGAGTCAGGTATATTGGGCTCTGATTTTTTCAAAGTTACACAAGCTAATATTAATTATGAAAATGAAATATTAGAATTTTTAGGACATGAAATTCCTTTTATAAAAGAAACTATCATTATTCCAGCAAGATCCACAGCTGTTATGTATGCATATATTTCAAATGCAGATATTAAAGAAGGTTATTTACTGCGTCTAGAAGCAGGCGAGGGAATGTTTTTAGGAAATTGTGCAGTTAAAAATCAAAATGGTAAATGTCATTTTAAAGTTCATAATACTAATGAAAAAGATGTAAGTTTAATTATTCGAACAATCGAAGTGTTAGAGTTTCAAACAGAGATCGTCGAAGAAAAACACGATTCTTTTATTAATCGGGTCGAAGAAAATTTAAAAACACATTTGGTGATTGTAATAAATGTATCCTTTATTCCCTTATAACTAATAACCGTTCTTTACGTTCCCCGCCCGTGGCATTCACACATCGACTGACTAGTCTCACTCTCCCCACCACTGCCCTCCGGCCGCTCGCCGCTCGGCCCGCTTCTACCATATACTACATTCCCTTTCCTCCTTAAGGGGGGAGATGCGTAGTCCGAGCGCTTTGTCCGTGCACTCACACAATCAACGGGAACCGTGTATGTATTTGCGATGTGCAAGAGAGACAATCGATTTCGTAAATTCCAACTTCTGTCTGAACAATTGCACAAATGAACTTTTCACGGGTATAGAACTCACGGGTAGACTTCCCTACAGGGTGGTCTGGTCCGTATAAACAGCAATAAACACATTTTAATTGAAAGAATTAGAATTTTAGAAAGTGTGCGATTGTGACAGACGCCGATGAAAACACACAATATGGCTGCACAAGTCACATTTTGTGAAATATCTCACGATTTAATGGTTTTCTCGTCAAACGCAGACCAGACCACCCTGCACACCACTATCACACTATCGTAGAAATCCAATTTTTGTCACTGTATCACTTCTGGAACGCAGAAGTTGGAATTTACGATTCGACGCGTCCAGACACAGAAATAAACAGTGGTATAGTTCAAGGATTCTCCGATAGAGGCGTTTATGGTATTTGTCAGTCACTTTGGCCTGCGTTACCACGAGCATCGATAAAACAGAGGGAGTCGGTAAATGTAACCTCGCACCACGTGGTGGATCGTATCGATTGTTTTGTTACGCTGTAGCCACATGACAATTCCGCCCGTCAGGAGAACGGTGGAACACCTACGGCCTACGGCCTACGGCTCGTGGCGAGATTTCGATTCTCGCGGAACGTAGGAAATAACGACGCGAGGGAAAGAAATCCGAGAATTAAACAATACGTACTAATGTGTGCAAGGATGAACCTTCTTATTCGTACTTGCAATGATGCTTATTTTTTTAATTAATGAAATTACATACGAGATACTTGACATGATATTCTCGAGAAACAAATTGTAAAAATGGCACAATATATATTCCGGGTATTCCACATACGAAAAACATGGAATACTATACAAATCTCTTGTTGGAAATGATATTTATTTATTTTTTATTGACATAATTGACGCAGGTGTTATATACTTACACAAATATTTCATAAAAGAGACACAAAAGGAACACAATTAATCGCATACGCTCTGTCAATCTTTCATTCGTCGCCCAGCGGAGATAGATTTTGTACTAACAACTGATTGCTGTCGCATGCGTACTTAGCGTATCATCTTCGCTGCGTCTGCACCTGTTCCAGTACGTATTTTGTTTTAAAAATTGGACCAAACGACTTGAGTTTTTTTGAGAAGCTAGAAGGATTAACTTATTAGATGACATGTTTTCGTTATTTCGAAAACATTACAATTGTTGGAATAGCGAAGAAAATAGTAAAAATATTAAGAAGTTCTTTTTTCATTTTTTTTCTGATCCTATAGTGAAAATTTAACAAATACCTCTTATACACTTAATTAAGATACATACACGCTGAAAATTGCAGGGTATAAGTTACAAACTATTAAAAGTGGTTAGACTTACAAGTTAGAGTTACAAATAAGTTACAAAACTAAAAAACTCGTACTTTCGACTTATAAACCTGAAGATTTTTTACTACTTCGGTGCTCGTAGCTTCTTTGCTTTGACCGACGAATTTTGTTATGACTGGGCCCGATAATGGTGGCCTGACCTAGGTCACTCTGAAAGTCACCATCGGGTGTCGATCGAAAACGAAGAGACAGGAATACTGTTTCGTTGAACGTCGACTAGAATGGTCATAAAACCAGCTTTCGATTTCACTATTGTTATTAAGCAGTATTATTGATATATATACATAGATAGTAATGATATACTTAGTCATGGCAATAAGGAAACTGTAACATCGCAGCTTCACTTTTCTTTTTCTTAGATATATAAGTCTACAAGAGGCATATTTCGAATGTTCATTATAGGCTAAGATAAAAAAGTTGAAAAAAGTGTCTGTTACTATTTTTGTGCGTGTTTTGTCAAACATTTCCCTGTACATTGTGAAACAACTAATTACAATTAAATCATTAAAACTTAATTATCTAGACTAATCTTTAACTTCTCATAAACATTCAAATCATTTTATGGATAACTAGCTGACGTACCCGCTCTCGCGCGGGCAGTTTCATATTGCAAATCATATTTTAGTTCGTATATACAGACTAGACTGTAATATACCGTGAATAAATAAGCAGCATAGAATTTTGGATAGTGCAGTATGAATCACATCGATTTGCGGCTTTTTAAACTTTTTTGTCTGCCTCAGCTCATCGTTAGCTAAAGAACATTGTCGCTGGACTGTTCCTTCGACTAACTTTGGCCAACAGGAATAAATGGGCTGTTGAGCGCCGGGCGAGAGGCCAGCGACTGACGATCGAAATACAATGTAAACAGATAAGGAATGAAACGCATGAATGCAAATTTAATCTTTTATAGTTTTCAGTATACATTCATTAAAGTATCACGAATGAACTGAGGAGATTCTGTCGGTGGAAATGAGTCCAAATACGACATCATTCGGATTATTTTCAATAATATATCATTTTCATCCGCAACATTACGTATGAGTAACAATTGTCCAATTACACTCGAATTTGGACGTATTTTAATCGGGAGAATTTCTTCAATTCATTCATGACATTTTCATTAAAATATATTGCAAATTGTAAAAGTTTAAATTTTCATTCGTGCGTCATTCCTTATCATATCTACGTCTGTTTACATTGTATGCCGATGGGTCGGTCGCTGGCCTTGGACGTTCGGCGAGAATCGAAATCTCGCCACGAGCCGTAGGCCGTAGCTATTCCATCGTTCTCCTCACGAGTAGAATTGCATGCGGGACATGAGGCAACAGCGTAAGAAAAACGATACTGTCCGGCAACACTGTCTTCGCGTAGGAAATATACAACAAAATTTATTTGTGGGTACTGCCGCTAGATGTCGTATTATCAAGCCGTCCCAAATATCGATTTTGTGTTTCCGCTGGCGTCCGGTTGTTTATATCCGCGCTTCGATCGATTCGGAGTTGGCCCCAAAGGAGTCTCCCCCCTTAATATTTCCCTTTACACATCTTATAGGCTAAATACCCGTAACTGATAATCTAAACGGTAACATACTACATCGTTCTTAAATCTACCTAATTCTATGAACTATGTATTCGCCGTATCGTTCCGGTACCTTTCTATTTCGTTTCGGTCTCCCTGAACTATTTACATCTATCTGTTCCTTATCTTTATCGCCCTCGCTTCCCCTCGCAGCGTCAATGTCCCTTCCGTCTTCCGCCCTGTCCTGTGCTCCCTCTACGCCCTCCTCTCCTTCATCGAAATCTATGATTTTTCTCACCTCTGTCATTCTTTCCCTTCTTTTGATTTTACCGTTACCGTATTTCCCTTTCATTCCGCCACCGTGAAGTCGTCTGTTCCGAAAGTCGTGCTTAACTTATGTTTCTTCGGTTCCTTCACTAATACTCTATCCCCTTGTTTTACTGTACTCTCTTTGGCATGATGCACCTTATCGTAATAATCTTTTCCTATCTGTTTCCTCCACGCATCTCGCTCTCTTACTTCTTCCTCTACGAATCTATTCTTTCCTATCTCTGGCAATTTCGTTCTTATTTCCCTACGAAACATTAATTCCGCTGGTGAAACCGCTGTTACAATGTGTGGTGTCGACCGGTACATTAACAAGAATTTCAACAACTCTTCGCGCCAATTCTTTTTTTCCGCATGTGCTATTTTCAGTCTTTTTTATATCCTCCTGTTTTGCCTCTCTACCTCGCCATTTGCCTGAGGCCAATACGGAGCTGTATTTGAAATCTTTACGCCATTTTCATTTAACCACTTTCGTAATTCCGCGTCCGTAAATTGACTTCCATTGTCGCATATTACTATTTTTGGAAAACCGAACCGCGCAAACATTTCAAACAGGTGTTTTTTAATACTAATTGCGCTCGTATTTGTTAGGATCACGGTTTCGAAATACCTACTATAGTAATCCGTGACCACCAAAATGCTTTCTCCGCTGGGCAGTGGTCCCATCAGATCCATCGCTATCGTTTCCCATGGTCCTTATGGTAACGTATTCGGTTTCAAAGGTGGTGGTTCGACTGTTTTTTGTACCAATTGGCACCCCCTACATTTCACTGCTTTTTCTACGTCTTTATCCATCCCTTCTCACCACACTTTACTCCTCAACCTGTGTTTCATTGCTACAATGCCCGGATGCCCCTCATGCGCCAACTCTAGCGTTCTCTTTTTTTAAACTTCCGGAATTACTATTCGCACCCCTTTTAAAACAATATTATCCTTAACGCATAATTCATCCTTTAATATTCGAAATCGCGAGTCTTTTTAAAGTCCCCGATCGTCTGTCTCGAGCGCTCTCCTCATCTCAATCAACATTTTGTCTTTTCCGGATTCAATGTTTATTTCTTTTGCCGTCATTGCACATGGAGTTGTTTCTTCCACTAACCACGCGATATACTTCCTGTCTTTTTCACCTCCCCTTTCTTTTCCATTCCCGGCACAAAGGCGTGATAACGCAACCGCAATATTTGTCTACCCTTTTCATAGACTACCTTATATTTAAACGACTGTAAACGTAGTACCCATCGCTCAATTCTCGCGTTCGGTTTTTAGCTCAAATTCTGTACCATAAATCCAATTATAAAACCGCTCGCACGCATATACCAATGCTAACGCTTCTTTTTCCGTTTGCGAATATAGTCTTTCACTGTCCGACAAACTCCTGCTCGCGTAGCTAATTACTCGCCATTGTTGCGTATCATCTAGTTGTGTTAATACACATCCTAAACCTACTGGACTTGCATCTGCTATTACCCTTGTTCTTGCGCGAACACTGAATTTCCCGAGCGTTCCGGCCTTTGTCAGTTCCGCTTTTAATAGTTTAAATGCGTTTTCTTGCTCTACTCCCCATGTAAATGTGACGCTTTTTCTTGTCAACCGCCTCAGCGGTTCGCTTATTGTAGCCAAATCTGAAATAAAAGCCGCGCAACAATTCACAAGCCCCAGGAAACTGCGTACTTCTTCCGCTGTTTTTGGCGCGCGAAACTTATTTACGGCCTCTACTTTCGATTCCAATGGTTTATACCCATTTCCCGAAATTCGGAATCCCAAAAATACAATCTCGTTCTTTCTGAAAACACATTTTTCCCTATTTAGCGTTACTCCTTTCCGCGACACCGTTTCAAGTACCCGCGTCAGTCTCTCATCGTGCTCTTCTTTCGTTCTTCCGCATACAACAATATCGCCTATAAAATTTATCACTCCTTCACAGCCTGCCAGTACCGTCCGCATTATTCTTTGAAACATTTCCGGCGCGCAACTTATATAAAACATTAACCTTTTATATCTAAATAATCCTGCTTCTGTTACAAAAGTCGTGATATCTCTGCATTCCTCGTTTAATTCGATTTGATGGTACGCGGATTTTACATCCATTGTACTAAACCACTCACCTCCGCGCACAACGTCCAAGATTTCCTCTATTACAGGCAGGGGGTACCTCTCCCTCAAAATCGCTTCGTTTGCTCGGCGCATGTCAACACATAACCTAACCTCCCAGTTTTTCTTTATTATTGGAACTACCGGTGAAACCTATTCTGTTGGGCCTTCGACCGTCTCAATAATATCCAGATCGAATAATTCTTTTAATTGTTTATTGATTTGATCTCGTAGTTTAAACGGTAATCTTCGCACTGGCTGTGCGGCGGGTGGCTGTGACCTATCAATAGGTATCGTTAATTTGAAGTCTTTCAGTTTCCCTATCCCCCGAAAAATATCAAGCTCTTCCCGTTTTACCTCTACTTCATTTACTCGTAACCCTATTCTTAATATTTCCAGCTCTTTGGCCGTTTTATAACCTAAAATTGGTCGCCCCTTACCTTTCAAAACTACGAAACTCGCTTTCCTTTTCTTATCCTCAACCTCAACATCGCACCAAAATTGCCCTATTAGCTCGAGCGCGGTATCATGTCCGTATGGATATACATTTTTGTCTACGCACCTACTCGTTTCACAGACGATTTTCCTGTCTCTGCACCACGTCCACGTGTTTTCATTGACCACGTTGCACTGTGCCCCTGAATCAATTAACATATTTAACCTAATACCGCCTATCTTAACGTTCGTACACTGTCCCTCTTGCATTACACTAATCCGGCAATCCGTTTGTAAACCGAATGCATATCTCGATCCTTCTGCCCTGGCCTCTTCATCCAGCTCCTTGACCCTCACTCTGGCACGTGGTGGTTCTCGCCTTCCTCCGTTGTTCGGTGCCATCGGCGATCTGCACCTCGCCGCAAAATGGCCCCTTTTTCCGCATTTACTGCACGTTCTCGATCTCGCTGGACACCTCTCATCCTTGTACGAATGTCCTGTATATCCACACCGGAAACATTGACTTTCGTTTTCCTTCTCTGTCCCCATCTCGAACTTTCGTTCTTTCTTCCCACTATGCGTCGCAGCAACCGTTTGCCTTTCAATGTTTTTTGTTTGTAGCTCGATCACCTCGATCGTTCTCGCAATTTCCATGGCGTCATTCAGCTTGAAGTCTACCCTCTCCAAGAGGCGCCGTCGAATTTCGTTCGACGCACATTTTTCCACTATTTGCCCACAAATTTCTATTTCCTCCGCTGGAAATTCGCAATTTTTCGCTTGTTGCCTTAATCTCGTGATGTACTGGTTCATAGTCTCACCGTCCCTTTGTTTTATCTGACGAAACATGTGCCTCTCATACGCCATATTCAATTTTGGCTTGAAATGCGTCGTTAGCGCGTCCGCCGCTTTTTTGTACGCGTTTTCTCCTTCCCCGACGCTATCTGCGTCTGGCAACGTATAGAAAACATCCTGCAATTCGAGCCCGCCGTGATGCAATAACATTGCTTTCTTCCTGTTATTGTCTGCCACATTTTTACTTGCCACAAATAACTCAAAAGCTCTAAGCCACCGCTTCCATGCTGGGTATACGCTTTCGTCGTCCTCATTTGGGTTGAACGTGGGTAAACCTTCTCCAGTCATTGTGCACTTCCCCTTTAATTCTCGTCGCCAAATGTAATAAATGTATCCTTTATTCCCTTAGAACTAATAACCGTTCTTTACGTTCCCCGCCCGTGGCATACACACATCGACTGACTCGACTCACTCTCCCCACCACTGCCCTCCGTCCGCTCACCGCTCGGCCTGCTTCATCCATATACTACAGTGATGAACGACGAACAATCCGGTTCCTTATGGCTTCACGGACCCGCTCGCGAAGATTAATTTGATGTTCTTAATCTTACGACATCAAGTTTTGTTTCCCAGTCAAATGCTCAAAATGCAATTTCGAAAGTGGACGGGCCAATTTTTATTGAAGAAAATATTGTTGAAAAGGAGTTAACGGCACCTCACACTAATTTTATTATTAATGACATTTTGCATAGCACTGAGGGTAACTTTCCGGGTAAAAATCCTAATTTTATTGTTGAAGCGGACAGAGATCCCAATTTTATTATTGCAACTGTTGAACAAAGTCGTGTATATGGAAGGTGATTCGCTGTCATGTGTGAATGTAGGTGAGTGTTTCTGTAAACTGAACATGATAGAGAGGGCGCGTCGTCGTCGTTTACGAGTGAGAGAGTTTAGAATGCGTGGCAAAAAGTCTGTCGGTGTGCAAGAGAATTTTCCAGCAATTAAGAAGTTTATTTCAGTTATATTTTTCGCTTAGTTTATTGATTAAAGAGTTGTGTTTACAATTACGTGTAACTGGCACTATTACTTTCCAAAACCTCCTAACCTTAACAGAAACTATTAAAGAACCTAACATGGAAAATAAACTTTACAAAAATTCAAAGACAGACTCCACGAAGTCTCAGTTTAATTCCTCTCCATTTGAGAATATTTTAAACATTGAAACAAATGTTATTTTGCAAGATTCAAGCTTACCAATTCATAATCAATTTTCAAAGGACACGAGCAAAGACTCAGACCCGTTATTTTCAAACTCACAAAAAGAAATTTCCTTGTATAAAATGAATGATAATAGTAGAAAAAGTAATACAAATATTATTTTAAAATTAAATACTAAAGATAGGTTAGTTTATAATATTAATGCATCGGAGAATCTCCGAATAGCTAAGTTAAAAGAGTTACTACGATTGGATCATTTAAATAACGAAGAACACACATGTATAGAGGAAATGATTTTTAAAAATAATGACGTATTCCATTTGCCGGAAGAACTTCTCAGCTACTGGTTTTGTTAAACATAGAATTAGAACTACAGATGACAAGCCTATTAATATTAAACAGTATAGATTTCTACCAATAGATAAAGAAAGTCAAGTTTCAGAATTGTTTTTTTTTATTATTCCCCCGTTTAATTTACAATTTGTTTTTTTACAAACATTAGGTAAATTGTTCTGTCGTTTTGGTTCAGTTAGCATGTAGATACTCTCCCATTGGATCGTATCTGAGTTTGGGAAAGCTGCGTTATGGTTAGGATGTAAAATCAGTCGGATGTTTTCTTTAGCCTTTTTGTAATATGTGTTTTTTAGGAAATTGTTAGCTATGTTGTTCGGATGATTTTCTAGTCAGACTTTATATTTTCTCGAGTAACTTTCTATTTTTTCTTTAACCGATTTGATTCCAAGGTCATTTCTAAGGGCTTCGTTACGGATACGAGGTCTGATCAAAAAGTTCCAGGACTTTTCGAATTGCGCGCCTTCACGTTAACGTGCAGGGTTGGATTCGCGCTCATTTTTTAGCGGGAACCTTCCTGAGTAACCTCCTTTTTTTTTGTTGCTCTAACCTTCTCCAAACCGATGTTGCAGCTGTTTTAGTAAAGCCTCTTTTTCGTGTTCCGCGTTTTTTGTGATGGACGTGAAGGCAGAGCAGCGTGTTTGCGTGAAATTTTGCGTAAAATTGGGCAAATCGTTCACGGAAACTTTTCAAATGCTTCAGAAAGGCTTTGGTGATGAAGTCATGAGTCGTTCACGGTGTCACGAGTGGTTCAAACGGTTCAAGGAAGGCAGAACATCAATGGAAGATGACCCTCGTTCAGGAAGGCCTTCAACCTCAACTGACGATTCTCAAGTGGCCAAAGTGAATGCCCTTGTGCGTTCCGATCGTCGTTTGACGATTCGAGAGATGGCAGAGGAGTGCCACATCTCATTTGGGTCATGTCAGGAGATTTTGACCCAAAAATTGGAGATGAGAAGGGTTGCAGCCAAGTTCGTTCCACGACTGATGACAGAGGATCAAAAAGCGCATCGCCTGGAGGTTTGTCAGGAGCTCTTGGAAATGGCCAGTTCCAATGAAAACTTCTTGAAAACCATCATCACAGGTGACGAGTCTTGGGTTTATGGCTACGACGTAGAAACCAAGGTGCAGTCGTCCCAGTGGAAGTCAAAAACTCACCAAGACCAAAAAAAGCTCGCCAGGTGAGATCGAACGTCAAAGTGATGCTCACTTTTGTTTTCTTTGATTCCAAGGGCGTCATTCATCACGAATTCCTCCTACAAGGTGAGACAATCAACCGATTTCGTTACCTTGACACCCTGAGAGCTTTGCGTCAAAAGATTCGGCAGAAGAGGCCGGAATTGTGGGCGACAGGCGAGTGGTTTTTCCACCACGACAACGCGCCCTGTCACACCGCGCTCCTCATTCGCCAGATTTTAGCCAAAAACGCCATGACAACCCTTCCCCAGCCCTCCTATTCACCTGACCTCGCTCCATGTGACTTCTGGCTGTTCCCCAAACTGAAGTACCCGATGAAAGGACAGCGGTTTCAGACGATATAGGAGATCAAGGAAAAAACGCGGGAACAGCTGAACGGCATCCCTGAAGAAGACTTTTACAGATGCATGGAACAGTGGAAACACCGGTGGGAGAAGTGTATTCGCTTCCAAGGGGAGTACTTTGAAGGCGACAAATTGGAATAATTTAAAAAAAAATTTAATAAAGAGTTATTGAGAAAGTCCTGGAACTTTTTGATCAGACCTCGTATACCACGGAGCATTGACTATCGTACGTAATATTTTGGACTGTGCTGCTTCAATCTTTTTAACGTGGCTACGAGCGGCTGTTTCCCATAACTGGATGCCATACGTCCAAATAGGTGTGACGATCATCTTATATATGTAGGCATCGGCACGAGGCTTCCTTGTGTGAACAGGGACCATGGGGTGAGAATCGGCACGTGGCTTTGCCGTGCCGACGAACGACCGCTTCATTATTGTTAGATATCGCGGGTTGAGCGACGAGCCGTCGCTGCGACGCAGTCCGCGACATTAAAGGCGGAAGCCGCCCCTGTGTGATCGGCTGCGATCTCCGATGACGATCCGCCGAACGCAGAGGTCATGAGTGTGTGTGCGTGTGTGTGAGTGTGTGTGAGAAAGGCTTTTATATAAAGAACGAATACGATGACGAGTCAGTCAGTCTCGATCCGTCGACGTGAAATATTAAACTATCTTACTATTAAACGTGCCAGATTCTTTCCCTCCCCGCTCGACATCCTACATATATTAACAATTTGTTTTCTGGAGCTAGCTGGGAGTGTCTGTCTGTGAGCCAGTACATTTGCCTTCTTTTCGTTTTTATTTGTTCTATTTTCTTTTGGTTTATGGCACGATGAGGCGAGTAAAAGTTTGTGAAGATTTCGTCCTGCACATTTGGTCGCCAAATGTGCACGGTACGAAATTGATTTATAATACCAGCAGTTTTAGGCACTCTCGCGCCAAATTAGTTACCGCTCCATGTCATAAACCAAGGCTTTCCGAAGGGTAACGGGACGCTGTTGTTGTTCGTTCTTCGGCTCGCAGGGAGCCTCGCGTACGTTACCTCGAGGAAAGTCGCCAACGTTGCGAAACTGTCGTCCACCCTGGCGTGCATTCACACTCCCACTCCCAGAAAGAAGCGTGTTGAGGGCGCACTGTTGGGGGGGGGGGGGGGGGGGGGGGGCAAAGCGCTTCACCGAGGAGGCCTTAGTCTTAAGAATTTTTAGGCAGAATCAATTAGTACTCCACGGGAGAAACATCGATCTTTCTAAACATTCAGTGTGGCTGGCGGAAGCAAACTGTTAATTGTTTGTTACAAGTCATAGTCTTCTTTTCTTTGAGCAGGGACAGCCCCTGAATAGTCACGCATCCAAAGTTATTAAGTAAATACAGATCACTAGTTGTTTGTTCAACCAAGTTTTTCCTCATTGTAGTCCGAGTTTGTTTAACCATTTGTCACATTCTATATTCTGCGCATCTCCAACATTCCGAATCATTGCGGGCATGAACAGTACTTGCTCACAGACAGACACTCCCAGCTATCTCCAGAAAACAAATTGGTAATATATAAGATGGTCATAAAACCTATTTGGACGTATGGCATCCAGCTATGGGGAACAGCCGCTAGTAGCCACGTTAAAAAGATTGAAGCAGCACAGTCCAGAATATTACGTACGATAGTCAATGCTCCGTGGTATATCCGTAATGAAGCCCTTAGAAATGACCTTGGAATCAAATCGGTTAAAGAAGAAATAGAAAGTTACTCGAGAAGATATAAAGTCAGACTAGGTAACCATCCGAACAACATAGCGAACAATTTGCTCAAAACACATATTACAAGAAGGCTAAAGAAAACACATCCAACTGATCTTACATCCTAACCACAACGCAGCTTTCCAAAACTCAGATACGATCCAATGGGACAGTATCTACATGCTAACATGCAGTTAACGTTTTTCGTTTTATAATTCTAGGATGACGTGTTTGTCAGCTGCAACATTTTATACCTGATGTTCGTTTTCTTTAAAATTGTCGTTTTGTATGTGCACAGAATCGAATTCTTTGCCCTAGTTCGGTATACTCAAAAGAATTTCTGGCACTCGAACTATGATCCCCGAGAGAAAGTAATTTTGGCAGACTGCAAGAGGGTATGTGCTATTTTCATCGTTGTAATTAGTTTTTGCACTCAAGGCACTTGCGCTGGTTACGTGATGACACCTCTATTATTAGGTGAGTTAAAGTGGATAAACGGAGAACAATGAAAATATTGTGTAACATTTAATAGAAATATATTTTTCATAAATACCAATTTTAATAGAAAAATCTGTATAATTACTAACTTATGTAAAGATTCGCAGAATGAGAATTGTAGTGTAGTGTAGCATAACAATAAAACTTGAAGTAGTAGCAACTCATTTAAAAGTTCAGTGTGTTTCTGGTAAAAGTTAATTACTTCCAAGCTTTGGAAATATTATAAGTACTTCTACTTATTAGGAACGTATCACTTTTACTAATATGTACTTATTAAAAGTATTCCACTAACTGGAATGAAAGTACAGTAGAAATGTTCAAAGTGTTCAAGTGTCATTTATTACTACTGTTAATTAATTAAAAAACAGCCCCCAATTTGTATTTTTTAACGATCCTTCCTATCACATGGAATTTTTTCATTCCAAGAAAATGCAAAATCCATGTGTCCATTTCATTAATATATGATTCCAAAACGAATAGGATACAGTAAGTTAAATTCAACGAATACGTTTCCAATTAATTCGTGAAACTGGGTTTCGTGTCAAGAAACAAATTACAACTCTACGTTTCAGCGAATGTTGGAAAAAACCATTTGGACAGGGTCCTACCATTCAACATGTGGGTCAAATTTCCAGTAGGAATCTCGCCATACTACGAAATATCATTTCTAATTCAGGTAGTTCTTGTCGTGTTAGTTTTTGTTTAAATTTATATTCAAAAAGATTCCATTTCGAATCGCTCTGAATCAACTAATAGATTGTACCAGTGAATGAACAACACTAATTGTAAGTAAATGAACATTTCTGATCAATGGCGCGAAAGTTGTTTGAATATGAAACAAGAAATTGAAAAGAATCAATATTTAATTATTTGCTTATTTTAATAACTTAATTTACTCGTTTTTATGTATACTGTTCATTCACTGGTGTATCCACCTATAACTTTTCTCATTGACAATCTCCATTGATTTTCACAATATTTAACATATAACAACTATATGATATACTTATTAATATCCTTGACGTTTTTCCACGAAGCGTAAAATATTTATTATTTTGTTACACTTCTCTGTAGTCGCACATCTTGTATAAATTACTACCTGACTAGAACACTACAATAGACTGTATAACAGACAAAAATCTACATTTCCGGTCTCGTTAACTGTTCCCAAACCAAAGACGTCGATTTGCTCATTCGAATATTTTGTTCATCCCCTAAATATGAATATGAACACTTATAAAAAATGTGTGTCTAATATTTTCGGGTTCTCTATCAAATTTAGTAAAAATCCACCTCTATTAATTACATAACGTCCCACAAAGGACAATAATTGCGCACCTGTAGACGTTAGTGTAATAAGTTACAGTATCATAAGAACAATAAATATCTACTTACAGATTGTGCATGTACCATGTCGCTGTGGGTCACATTTGCTTCGACAATTTCCTGGGCATCGTGAATCTGCATGTAACTTGTCAATTCCGTATTCTGCAGTACAGACTGTTGAGCCTGGGCAATGTGATCGAGACCCAAACCGACGAGGAAAGCCTGTCGAGGTCAGAGATGGGCAAATTCAATATCTAGATAAAGAATTTCGAGTAACGAATAAAAGATAAAAATGTATTTCATCATTTTTAATTGATTAAACATGGATATTTCAATTTTCATAATAAAGTAACAGTTCTTCTTGAATGAGTAGGCAAGCAATCATTTAATCTCATTAACTGTTTAAAGCTCAAGATGACGATCTTAGATGTAGCTGCTTATTACTATGTATTATTCGAATAAAATTATGCCCAACTCTGATCCAGGTACACGAATGTCTATCTGGCGAAGCTGAAGGGTTGCATCCAACAGCATCAAGCGCTCACCGAATACTGCAGGCGCCTTGAAAATATATTCACGTTGATAATACTCGCACAGGTGTTAATGAGCATAGTACTGTGCCTCATTAGTTATCAGTTATTTTTGGTAACACAAAAATTATTATCAACGAAATTTGGTTTGAATATAAAAAGTTAAGCATCAATCAAGTGCTTCGGCACTCGAATTTGAAAAACTTTTAAAAGTCGAGTTTGCCACTCTGGCCACTGAAGGCTCATATGCACGTTGTTATTCTTGAACTATAAGCTGCATTTTCTGATTAGTTTAATGTTTACACAGGCAGACGTACCTCAATTTCGTAACATCAGCTTTGTTATGAATATGATCGGGACTTTGTGTATGCTTTTCATGTTCACATACAGTTGCGATGGCTTGCTAGGGCAAAGTACTAATGTCGGTAGAGTGATCTTTTTAGCGCTGTGGTCATCTATGTCGATGAATAAAGCCGGTAAAATTCTGCGACAGAATATATTAATAACGATTATGAGATCGAACCAATCCTGCCGTCTCACAGCTAGCGGATATTTTCCAATATCTCTAGAAACCTACACTGGGGTAAAGTATTATTATTTATTAGCAATTTTATTATTCTGTAGTAATCCTGTTGTTTTGTTAGGTTTGTCAAAAATTTCGATAGTTTGTGTGTCTTATTAGATTTTGTGTTAATATATAGTTCAGTTTTACATTATCCGGAACGCAATGGTTAATAATTCGTGTAACGATATCTTCTGTTTTTGATAATTTATCAATGTCTCCTTTTTGTCATTAAAACATGGACAAAAAAACCAACAGAACTTTCCGACATGCCTACTTAATCAGCATGATTAGTGAACGTGCTTCTACATATACAGGGTGTCTCAAAAATGTCCTCCGTCTCGGAAATGGGGCACTCGGGGGGAGAATTGGAACAACTTTTTCCTTAGCAACAATGTAAACTGAGGCTTCGTTACCGAGATATTAACGAAAAACCGCGACCAATCAGAGCGCGAGTTTTGTGCGAATACTTTAGTCTTAACGAATACTTTAGTATTTAGAATAGTACTTTTTTTGGATTTACCTGCACCGCGCACTGTCAGGAGTCGGCGAAAGATTGTTTAGAGAAAGGGATTATTCTGGAATTCAATGATATAGCTACATTCAATATCAAAACAAACACAATATTACAAATTATATGGTTTTTATATTTCTAATAATTTCCGAGATATTTGACGGAATACTAAAAAAAATACGTATGAAATGTTTTCATGAGAACTACAATTTCACAAAGTTGTAATAAAATTGTCGATTGTCAATTCTGTTGTGAGTTCACGGTTGCTACGAGGCCGAAGTTTTGAAGCCATATATAACCGAAAATTCCACTCCGGCCTCTACAAGAGTGGTCGTCCAGGGCCAAGCAGCGTCAACTGACACGTGTCGGTAAATTTTTTTCCCTGCTACTCGAGATAGACAATGTACACTGTACTTTCTAACTCGAAGCAGGGGATACGTTGATGGTCCTCTTCATTTCGCACATTTTTAAGCCGATGCACGTGATGTCTGTTTTCTATCTTGAAGGAGCAGGTACCCTGGCAATAAATTAACGGGCTACGGCGCCTTGGAGAAACTGCGCGACGGTTCTTTCCTTCCACTTCTGCAAAGCACGTGTTATCCTAGAACCGTTGGTTTCTTTCTACCTAAATCTTGTCATGGTGGGAGTGAACTCACAATGTAACGATGGGAAACTACTTGGGGGTAGAGGAAAAATTCTGTCAGTCGGTTAGCAATCGGGCGACAGAGATGTTCAGTTCACGGGAGTATTACGCAATGTTATGGTGGTACGTACACAATAACGGATATGCGGGTGTTGCTGTGCAAGTGTTTGGTTACGTAAAACATCTGAAAAATTGAAAACAATCGGCCCTTTCCGGGGCCACGAATTTTCCTAACGCAGTAACAACACGTTGGATTAAATATACATTAAGTGATTGTCTCGGGTGATCAG
>NW_015374018.1:1550-36042 GCF_001272555.1 Dufourea novaeangliae | reverse complement strand
GATTATTATTTTCTTAATTTAACGCAAGCTATGGCTTATTTCCGGCGATAATTCTGCAAGTCTCTGTACCTAACTTTTTCTTCGGGCTATTTGAAGAAACTTATTCATTATCAGTAACATTGTTGACAGTTATTAAACTACGAATTTTTATACCAATACCAAATTGCGACCACTTCTCGTGTATTCTCTGTTACATTACCTTTTCGTTCACACGTTATTTGAAAAGGAAATTTACAAATTCGTAAAAAGGAATTTACAAAAATGTAAATGTGCATTCGTCTTTTTACGTTACACATAATTTGCCTACATTTACGTTTCATTCATTAGTCTCTTTAAATAACAAACGGCAGATGATAAAAAGTATAATTGTATTTGTTACGTCTTTTTTATTTGCTATTATACGCAGTTTCCCGCGCTGCATGCTAACCTACTTGTTTGGAGCTTCGTAGTACAAGCGTAGCGCGTAGCCACCGCTAGCGCGGGAACTCGGCTGGGAAGCTCGCGCTCTGATTGGTCGCGGTTTTTCGTTAATATCTCGGTAACGAAGCTTTAGAGTACATTGTTGCTAAGGAAAAAGTTGTTCCAATTCACCCCCCGAGTGCCCCATTTCCGGCTCGGAGGACATTTTTGGGACACCCTGTATACATACAACACAAAGTAATCTGAAATGAAATATATTAATATTTAGTGATTTTGTATTCTGCTATTGTATAAATTTGTTCCTTCTCATATATTTTACACAAAATACAGCGAAAGTAAAAATTTAAGTAATCAACGTAAAGCAATTGATTTAAGAATATCCAATTGTACTTTCGTGTAATTCATAACGAAAAAATTGTTTCAATTGTTAATCGAAAATTATTTTCTAATAAAATCACCCTTCCTTTCACAGTAGGTGAACGTAATACACACAATTTGTTTTCACACGAAAAACATGGAGTCTTCAACACCAGGACTACCAGCATTGAATGTACGTTAACACGTTGATTGCCTCAATGAAAAAGGCCGTACGTAGCCAGGCACACTAAACACACAGCATATTAAATTATACTGCGATATTAAGGGAAAAATGTAAAACGGTATTTAAATAATTCAGACGCCGCGAAAAAATTCGGAATCCCTCATTTCGACGGGTCTAGTTATTTCGAATGTTAAAGTGCATCTCGGCCAGACGACTTCACAATTCTCACGATCGCCGTGCAAAGTTTTTCATCCCTGTCCGTCGATAACAAACTATCAACTCTTCGGGGTGCTCTGAACGTTTTTCATCGCGTTACGATGAACTGAAGCCGCGATACTTCTCTGCTCAAAGCCCCCTGAATCATGCATATGCATAATTCATCGGGATCGTACACTTCGCCTGCATTTCGCGCCCAATAGGGGCAATTACGGGCATCTTGCGTAGTAGCATTTTCTTATGGGGAAAAACGATACGGATGTGCGCGGGGGATAAGTAACTGGAGGTCATGCAAAGTCACGCGATCCTTGAGTACAGGGTGGAAGTAGATCAAAGTAGTCGCGACATTGTGAAACTGTTGCTTCGTCTTCGTTGCCTCGATGATCTACGCACATTGATTGTCGTGATGAAATTCGAAGAAATCGATCGTACCATGGTTCGTTCGAAATTCAGTATGCGCACGGAACAGAGCAAGGACTACTCTATCATCATGATTTCGTTTCTCACGAAGCTGGTCGGCTTCTGGCCGGCCACGAACCCGGTCGAGAAACGTTGGCGGCAGTTCGCGTTCATTTACACGATCTGTTTACTGTTTTTCGGAGCGTATTTGGAAATGGTGGACATGTACTACGCATACGGTGATTTCAACGTGAGTGTGAGAGATACGAGCATCTGGGAACTACGGTGTCGCTCGAGACAATATTCAGAAATCATACTTTTACACGTAGATAGTAAAATTTCTGTGATCAGTAGTAAGTAATAAGATTTCCACCTCGCCAATTAAGGATACAAAACATTTACGCTAACGGAAGCAACAAAAGTGGACCAAAACATATTATTTTTTATTAGGACAAGATGTCCTAATACTTGTGAATCACAGTGGGTGTATTTCCATATTCATACTAATCCGTGAATATATAACCCGTAATTTGTATAACACGGATTTATATAACACGACACATATCCTTTCTGTAATGGGGGGTCTACTGTACATATTAATCACAATTTTTCTATTTCAATGATACAAATAAAAAGTCTTACACGTCTTGAAGAATTAACAGTACAAGTATTAAGTTTCTGGAAAGTAAACAACTGATCGTCACACATATCGTTCGTATCAAAACTCTATAAAATTTCTTTAATTTTATGCATTTAGGTTAATTTTCATCGTGCTGGGGAACTCATTTCAGAAATTCTATACAGTTTGTATTTACAGCTGGGGCAATAGTAATCCTAACGTGTTCAAACGGTCATTTATTTCCCGCCAATAACGTTCTTTCATTATAGGACTTCATTTACTTAACGTGCAATCTGGTGACTATAATTTTGGTTCTGTACAAGATACTGGTTCTGTATGTGAATAAAAAGCAATTCGCCGAGTTGTTGTTGTACTCGGAGAAGAATTTCTGGCACGCAAAGTACGATTCCTACGAGAAACTTGCGTTGGCCAAGTGCAGACGTACCTGCACTCGCCTCATTTGTATCTTCAGCTTCTTTGCGCAAGGCACGGCCGTTAGTTACACGATAGGGCCGATCATAAGTAAGGCATTTGATTCAAAATATTAATAAATAGGAGCTCTCAAAAAGAGTAACATTTAAGGAAGACCAGGGACAAATATAACAGAGTGTATTTTTGAGTCTGTTACTTTTCAATATTGTGATTTTTTCAAAAATTCGTACATGATGACAAACCTTGATTATTTGACGAGATAATTAAACCTGAAAACTTGGAATACATTGCACCAGCTTTTTAAAATAAGACTTTCTTTAAAATTACTCAGTTGTTACTTTTGTGCCTACCTCAGGGACGATTGTAAAATATCATATCTAATTCGAAAAAAAAACAGTTAATAGAAAAGATGCTTTTAAATAATATTTTTTGACATAAACACAAGTATAAACATAACACAAAAAGTTTCAAAGTACTGTACAGAATTGAAACAAAAAGAATACA
Source organism: Dufourea novaeangliae (assembly GCF_001272555.1). Lineage (NCBI taxonomy): Eukaryota > Metazoa > Arthropoda > Insecta > Hymenoptera > Halictidae > Dufourea > Dufourea novaeangliae. The sequence continues at coordinate 32,911 of NW_015374018.1, read as the reverse complement.
TTATTGATAGAGACAATACAAACTCACTTGTTGCTATATTATTTTAATAGGACAGACGTTTTAGGACAACTGCTTACTGTTGCGTGTAGCAACAACTGAGGTAGAAAGTAGACGGAATTTATGTATAATAACAGAAGGAGACGATTGTTAGTCGATTGGCTTTTGTTTTATAACAGGTGTTACGTTTGTCCCGAGTCTCCCCTACTAACCACAACTTTGTGCTTTGATACTGCCCCTGACAAAAAGTATTCACTCAAACAGGTAGAAAGTATTGCATATCTGGACCCCAGAGCTAGACTGTATTAAAACCACTTTTTTTTAAAAAATGGCATTTCATATATTTTCCTGATAAAATGCTTCATTCGTTCCGATGGTAAAAATTATTTCGTTGAAAGCCGTCTAGTTTTTAATGTAATAGTGTAAACATGATATTATATCCATATTTTGTTCCGAGCAAAACAACGTAAAATAAACTACATAGAGGATTTGGAACCCTAGAAAGAACTATCTGGTCCTGTTTTTATGAAAAAAGTAAAAACAGTTTTACGTCTAATATACGAACAATTTTCTAAACAAACATTTACTTTGTTCGATCACGTACCTTTTGCAAGGGGCAGCGACATAGATTTTATGTAAATCTTTAAAGTACGACAACTGCTACTTTTCTGTAATTATAGAAATCCATAATGTGTTAGAACTTTATACGTTAATAATTTGCGTGGCTAGTTTTTAATACTACAGTGTTAAATACAATAAAATAAAGAGAATTCTAAGGTGACTTTAATTGTCACAGAAATGAATGATATGCGTCCTTTTCAGCATACATCGAAAAAAATGAATCAGACCGTACACTTCCCCTGAGACTACATTCCAATTTCCCACTGTATGAGACGCCATATTTTGAGACGATATTTACAATCCAGGTATTCTAAACCACTTTTATGTCAGTATCAACATTTCAATTTTACAGCCATATTCCACATTTTTGTTATAACGTTCTAATCTACCTACATTTTTACAGCATTTTTTTCTCATTTCTACATTTTAGATATATTGACAAAATTTTATCGAAAAATTTTTGTATTTGATACCCTTTTTTTGCTCTTGGACAGGTTTTGATTTTATACCAGTACGGTGTTTGCTATCTGTTCGTGGACAATTGCATGTGCGTCATCAATTTGCACGTCGCTACTCAATTTCGTATATTACAGTACAGACTTAAGAACATGTATACAGTGAGCACAAAGAAGAAACAGGGTAATACATCGGAGACGACATCCTCAATTTACGCAGATAAATGTTACGCGACATTTAAACGCTATATCAAGCAACATCAAGCGCTCATTGCGTATTGTAATAAAATGGAGAATGTGTTCACCAGGATCGTACTCGGACAAGTGTTACTCTTCAGCTTGTTAATATGTCTCGACGGATTTTTGGTACTTCTGGTTAGTCCACATAAGCGAATCCAATTATATCACTAAAATAACTACGTACATAGAAAATTAATTAAAATTATGGTAAAAGTTACGTTTGGGGGATGCAGCTCCGATGACCCTGACCTTGGCATATGTTGTTAAGATCATTATTCTGCGTTATCCCGAAAAAGTTTCAGCCTTCGCTCGTTTTTTATTAAAAAGTTATTAGCAAAAATGTTTAGTATCGTATTTTGGTAGTATTGATAAGTATAATAACAGGTGACCTTGACATATATTGCCAAGGTCATGCTCCTGAGTGACATTCTGAAAGTTTCAGTTATATGTATATTAAAATGTTTTTAAGGTAACAATGAGACCTTTTTCTTGAACTGTCTCTAACCAACTCTGAATGACTTTTTTTCTTGAACTAGCTTTAACCAAATCTGAATGACTTTTTTTTCTTAAACTAGTGTCTAACCAACTCTAAAGTATTATACTTACTGGAGTCGATTAGAGAAACTAGTTCCAATAACTTGTATATATTGCAAATTTATCTGCTAATAACTTACTCACAACAGTATCCTTAACAGCATATGTCAAGGTCAAAGTCATCAGAGCTGCATCCCCTATACGTAACTCTTACCAAAGCTATACTTCACTAATTCCTGAATTAAACAAAGTTAATTAAGAAATTATATAAATCACTAGTATTTATTTTTAATGAATAAAATGCCGAAATGCATTATACTTCGTAGGATGAGGCGCCACGGACAAGACGCCTAATTTTCGCATTTCACATATCGGGTTGCCTCGTTCAATTGCTAATGTTCACCTACAGCTGCGACTGCTTGATGCAAGAAAGCACGAAAATAGCTTCAGCTATGTATTCGGCGCCATGGACACATTTACCAATGAATAAAAGCGGAAGAATGCTACGAAACGATATGCGACTCATGATCCTGAGGGCCAGGAATCCTTGCTGCCTAACGGCAAGTGGATTTTTGGTTGTGTCGTTAGAAACATATACCAAGGTAAGTAATGTTAACAACAGAAACATAAATCTTCGAGTTTGTGAACAGTTAATCGTATTTCCTCTTGAACCCCTCCAACTCGACAGTGTTAACTGAAGGAAGAGTTCATTATCTGGATAAAGATTTCTAAACAACAAAAAGAGACTAACAAACTAGCTGCCTCTACTTCATTTAATGAGCACGAGAATTTTAGTATTGATAGTCAAATATTTTCCTTTGAAAGAGTGGACACTTATCCCAACATCGTTACAATTAAATTAATTTTTACCCCTCGAATGTTCAAGAAAATAATGTTACGAGCCAGGGCTAAGCGGCTGCGAGAGCCGAGGAAATGGCGAGTTTGGTTTTTTAGAGTTTGTTACGTGGACGAACCTGTGCCTATTTCATCACAGGGAGCCACTGGGATAGGTCGTCGTGAACGAACCCGAGCCTATTTCATCTCAGGGAGCCACTAGGATGGTTTAGACGTCGTGGACGAACCTGTGCCTATTTCATCACAGGGAGCCACTAGGAGGTTGGTAGTATGGACTAGGATTGTTAGTATGCCTTTGTGGGTTCGCTTCTAGCTGGGAATTTAGATATTATTCTAGAGTTGAAATGAACAACACTGAATTATAAATATATGAACGTATAAAAGTATATTCAATAAAATAAAGGTTTTACACATGATACTGTAAAGTGTAGTCGCGGAAGTTAATTCCAACGTTCGCGGTTTTCACGCACTGAGAAATGCGGGGTTGTGTCGTACAGAGTTTAAGCTTACTTTTGAAAATGCTTGAAAGGGACTTTAATACCCGATCTCACTAGCTAGAGTTCTAGTATGATTATGAACCACCGATGAGCTGTACGCGTCCCTTTTTATATCCCGAAAATCGAGTCTAAAAGTAGTGGGGGACACGCCTGTTCTCTACGGAAAACTGTTTTCCAAGAAAATCTGGCCACGGCATAACACCCCGCGGGCAATTACGTAATACGGCAGGATGCATTCCATCTCCCGATAGGGTTAAGAGGTCACGAGAGTGTCTTCGTACGTAACAATGATATCAAATAGAATTCTTGCTTTAATCTCATAAAAAACTAGCAGACTTATAATTAGAAAAAGAAGTGCAAGTTATTTGTAACTAGACGTAATACATAGTACGGTTGCTTCCTAATTTTGTATTCTTAGGACTGTCCATATTTTCTTCAGAATAAATGTTGATACTGAACGGCAATCAGGTCGGAGGGGTTAAAAATTGTTAATGTAATATATAATAAAACTGTCAATTGTTTGTTACCATCACAGGTTTTAAGTACCGCGGTGTCATACTTCACGCTACTAAGGCAATATTGAAACCCCTCTGTCAATGGACAAAACAATTTCTATTCCAGTGAAAATGTCAACGATTACCTTTATGTCGTGTAAATGTTACAAATCAGACGCTTGTACATCTTATCTACGTATAATGCTATTGGTATTGAGTATTAATTGACATCTCCCGACAGCGTATAACTACGATCTGATTAACGATGTTAAATATTAGAAGGTAAATCTACTAAGATCTCGTATATGCACTTACAACTAGAACAAATAATTTGTAATATTCCAGACTGCTTCCATGGACTACAATTTTCCAAAACTTACTGTTGACAATGGGTATGCATTTGTATTTGTCTAAGCACATTTAACAGTTTTCTGTAAAATACCTATCTATTTTCTTTCCTTATTGTTTAATAAATAGTCTTCGTATAACACGGTCAAATCTTAACATTATCACGTTATATGCAAACCTTGTTGAAAATTAGTGACAACTGGTTTTATTACTTAATGTGTCTATTTTTGCATATTTTGTTGCCCTAGCAAGGTGATGTACGATATTACGGTAGTCAGTATCTGTAACAAATGAGTAAGTCACAAAAAGTGAAATAGTAATATTTATTTTAGCGATATAAAGTATTACATTAAAAACCAAATAAGACCATAACTGTTTCGCGCAGCTGGAATGAGCACCAGAGGTCTCTGTAACATGGGCGATAGAATTTGTCATACACCGGGTGACATAGTGAAGTACTTCCCAAGGCATGAATACTTATGAATTGGCACGTTTGTACTTCACAGTCACTCGATGTATGATGCTACACGAGGCATAATGATGCTCAATTGTTTAAGACGTTGGTAACTAAGGTAACCGAGAGGAATATGCGCAAACAAGACCGAAATTAGTCATTTCGCAGTTATGGTCTTATTTGGTTTTGAATGTAGATTACCTTTAATAGACATTATCTTCGTGGTACTTGCAGTGATAAACTATTCTAAACAGTAGTGTACTATCAATTATAATTGAAGATCCATATTTCTACGAAATTTTTACAAATTCCGAGACCCAACCGACCGCCCTTCATGTTACTATAACAATATTTAACACTACTCTCGTGTACGTCACTAAACAGCTAAGAAAAAGATAAGGATTCGTTTTCCCTTGTCTAATATACTGCGTGGCATACCTATAAACCTACCCTAAAATTTCCCATCCTTATATATTGTAGTTAAAATAGAAACGAATCACTTTTTTCTATCGAATACAATCTATTCTTTTCTGGAGGAACATTATTACTCTACTATGATGACAGTAATGACAGTGGTTACCACCGCACCATGCCTCGCAATACTTGCTTCAGTCCTCTTGTTCTGATTTGTACCACGGTGTCGCCACAATAGTAGCGCCACCAGTGTCCTGTCCTCGGTCGAGGAACTAAACCGTAAAAACCCGAAAATTCAGCGAAAGTTTTCGACCCTTGCTCTACTACTCGTTTTTATTTTAATCACAATATATAAGAATTGACAATTTTAGGGTGATTTTATGTTTATGTCATGCAGTGTATAATCTCTCTCTAGTGAATACATACCACGCACATATTCAGAATTAATCCCTCCTATTCTCGTATCGACTGTTCGCTCTTCAGTTAATAACATGGATCAAACGTCACGGTAATAGAATCTATTCCACTCATTGTGGGGTGGTTGTTCAGTCACGAAGCGAGAAAAACTTTCGTGATACACGTATATTTGAATTAGTATTTTAAATTTCTCTTGCATCGTGGGACGCAGCTGTTTGCGAAGATCGGTGTTCACAGAGGGTTGCAAAGGTGGCCGCACGAGGATCATGCATAACTCATCAATCCCTACGCTTTGCTCCTTGAACAAGGTAAAAGGTAATTGCATCGACACGTGTATCGTAATACGTCGCATTCTTCTCGTTCCGTCGAATAACTATGTGCAACGTAGCAATAAGAACGAATACAAAGTGTAGAGCCCGGTGAATAGAGAATGTCGGTAGATCGAAGCGATCACAAAAAGGTTCACTCAATTCGACCCCCGATACATAGTGATGATCGATGCTCGGGAGTCGACGTACGAGGCCGATATCAAGCGACAGTCCACGTTGTTCCGGGAAAATCAAAATGTTCGCGACGCAGAGTGACGACACCTCAATCGCTATAACGGTCTTCTTCATGAAGTTAGCCGGTTATTGGACAGCCGTCGGACGCGCGGAAAAATGCTGCAGGTTCTGCGCATTGGTTTACACCATTGCTTCCCTCATATGGGGCATCTACGTTCACACGTTCGATTTTTATTACACGAGGAATGATTTTGACGTAAGTGTGCACTGTGAATTTTACGGATTTCTGCTTGAACACATTGCATGGCTATGGAGACGTTCAGTGATTTGCAAATGGCGGCGCGCAGGGGTCTTCGGTGGGTAAACCGTTTACTGTAATAACATAATATGAACTAACATAATATGACCCTTAACTAATAAGGGAGCGTTTTGTACTGTTACCGGCGGTTGAAACGGTTCCGAAAATAACTGTTTAAAACTGTTGTATACCGGTTTTTCCTGAAATAGTTTTGAAGAAACTTTATTCTGAATAATTGTTATAAGGAACCGAAAATTTTGTCTGTATCAGTTCCGGTTACTGGAAGGAGCTTTTCTATTTTTCTCGAATTAAACCATCTCTGGGAAAAAATAAACGCCTGAATGGATGAATAACATCTATATAGAATGTTCATGTACCAAATAGTAAGAATATGTTTCCTGTTTCCCTGAATATGTATTATAAAAGTAGTAGAAATATAATATATATTTATACATAAAGGTTTTCATTATTATATAATGTAATCATATTATTCAGAAAATGTTAAGAGATTATAGGGTCATATATGACAGACACGTACGCATTTATCACTTGCTCTTGCGTACGTAAGCGTGTACGCCACCCATCGTGTTAGAAATCTCCATGTCCAAAGACTAGTCGCGATTTAACTTACTACAATGATATACAGAATATACATTCGATTTTACCAGATATACCTACTTATGATTCTTTGAATCATTCATATTACCACTCCTGTCCTGCAGTGCCTGAAGGCACGAATCCGACCTCCCCCTGATATCGGTATACAGAGTGTCCGAAAAATGTCCTCCGACCCGAAAATCGAACAACTTTTTCCTTGGCAACAATGTAATCTGAGGCTTCGTTACCGAGATATTAACGAAAAACCGCGACCAATCAGAGCGCGAGTTTGCCAGCAGAGTTCCCGCGCTAACGGTGGCTACGCGCTACGCTTGTACTACGAAGCTCCAAACAGGTAGGTCAGCATGCATCGCAGGAAACTGCGTATAATAGCAAATAAAAAAGACGTAACAAATAAAATTATACTTTTTATCATCTGCTGTTCGTTATTTAAAGAGATTAATGAATGAAACGTAAATGTTCTCAAATTCTGTGTAAAGTAAAAAAACGAATGCACATTTACTTTTCTGTGAATTCCTTTTTACGAATTTGTAAATTTCCTTTTTAAATAACGTGTGAACAAAAAGGAAATGTAACAGAGAATGAACGAGAAGTGATCGTAATTCGGTATTGGTATAAAAATTCGTAGTTTAATAACGGTCAACAATGCTACTGATAATGAATAAGTTTCTTCAAAAAACCCGAAGAAAAAGTTAGGTACAGAAACTTCCAGAATTATCACCGGAAATAAGCCATAGCTTGCGTTAAATTAAGAAAATAATAATCAGCAATAAATTGATTAGAACTCACCCTTTCGGAAATTCACCTGCAGTTTGCAAACCTGTGTCACTAGGTCACTGAACCGATCTTGGTCATGGCAGGGTATCGCCCAGTTCGCAGGTGATCGCAGGTATACCTCACCAACCGAAGTTAAGGGTTGTAACGTCAAGTGCGTCGTGGTTATTCCACCGAGTACGTACTCACTTCACTGCACGACCACTAACACTGATCACCCGACACAATCACTTAATGTATTTTTAACCCAACGTGTTGTTCCTACGTTAGGAAAATTCGTGGCCCCGGAAAGGGCCGATTGTTTTCAATTTTTCAGATGTTTTACGTAACCAAACACTTGCACAGCAACACCCACAAATCCGTTATTCTGTACGAACCACCCTAACATTGCGTAATACTCCCGTGAACTGAACATCTCTGTCGCCCGATTGCTAACCGACTGACAGAAGTTTTACGAAAGGGCTTCCTCTACCCCCAAGTATTGTAGTTTCCCATCGTTACATTGTGAATTCACTCCCACCACGACAAGATTTAGGTAAAAAGAAACCAACGGTTCTAGGATAACACGTGCTTTGTAACACGTAGCCCGTTAATTTATTGCCAGGGTACCTACTGCTTCGAGATAGGAAACAGATATCACATGCATCGGCTTGAGAATGTCCGAAATAAAGAGAACCACCAACGTGCCCGTTGCTTCGAGTTGGAAAGGACAATGTACATTGTTTTCCTCGAAGAGCAGGGAACAAATTTTACCGACACGTGTAAGTTGACGCTGCTTGGCCCTGGCCGACCACCCTTGCAGAGGCTGGAGCGGAATTTTCGGTTATTTTTGACTCAAAATCTTCGGCCTCGTAGCAACCGTGAACTCACAACAGAATTGACAATCGACAATTTTATTACAATTCTGTGAAATTGTAGTTCTCATGAAAACTTTTCATACGTATTTTTTTTAGTATTCCGTCAAATATCTCGGAAATTATTAGAAATATAAAAACCGTATTCGTTAAATTCTTTTCCGTAAAATAAGCCTATCGGTAGGGTGATGCGGTTCATATTAACGTAATAATAACCCACTGGAGACAGCGGTGCGCCCCGGTTCAGGTAAAAGAACCGGGCGCTCCACTATTACAGACGACTGACGGTATCGTTAACGCTCCAGACTATTTCAATGAGGTTAAAAGCTATATCAAAGTGTCAATGATTTACGGAAAAGAGTTCAACGAATACGGTAGTATTTTTTTTTGGATTTACCTGTACCGCGCACTGTCAGGAGTCGGCGAAAGATTGTTTAAAGGAAGGGATTATTCTGGAATTCAATGATATAGCTACATTCAATATCAAAACAAATTCAATATTGCAAATTATATGGTTTATATATTTCTAATAATTTCCGAGATATTTGACGGAATACTAAAACAAATACGTATGAAATGTTTTCATGAGAACTACAATTTCACAGAGTTGTAATAAAATTGTCGATTGTCAATTCTGTTGTGAGTTCACGGTTGCTACGAGGCCGAAGATTTTGAGTCATAAATAACCGAAAATTCCGCTCCAGCCTATGCAAGGGTGGTCGGCCAGGGCCAAGCAGCGTCAACTTACACGTGTCGGTAAAATTTGTTCCCTGCTCTTCGAGGAAAACAATGTACATTGTCTTTTCCAACTCGAAGCAACGGGCACGTTGGTGGTTCTCTTTATTTCGGACATTCTTAAGCCGATGCATGTGATGTCTGTTTCCTATCTCGAAGCAGTAGGTACCCTGGCAATAAATTAACAACGGTACTTTCCTTGCACTTCTGCAAAGCACGTGTTATCCTAGAACCGTTGGTTTCTTTTTACCTAAATCTTGTCGTGGTGGGAGTGTACTCACAATGTAACGATGGGAAACTACAATACTTGGGGGTAGAGGAAGCCCTTTCGTAAAAATTCTGTCGGTCGGTTAGCAATCGGGCGACGGAGATGTTCAGTTCACGGGAGTATTGCGCAATGTTATGGTGGTACGTACAGAATAACGGATTTGTGAGTGTTGCTTTGCAAGTGTTTGGTTACGTAAAACATCTGAAAAATTGAAAACAATCGGCCATTTCCGGGGCCACGAATTTTCCTAACGTAGGTACAACACGTTGGATTAAAAATACATTATGTGATTGTGACGGATGATCAGTGTTAGTGGTCGTGCAGTGAAGTGAGTACGTATTTGGTGGAATAACCAGGACGCACTTGACGTTACAACCCTTGACTTCGGCTGGTGAGGTATATGTGCGATCACCTGCGAACTGGGCGATACCCTGCCATAAACCGTTTCGGCCGTCGATGACCAGAATCGGTTCAGTGACCTAGTGACACAGGTTTGCAAACTGCAGGTGAATTTCCGAAAGGGTGAGTTCTAATCAATTTATTGCTGATTATTATTTTCTTAATTTAACGCAAGCTATGGCTTATTTCCGGCGATAATTCTGCAAGTTTCTGTACCTAACTTTTTCTTCGGGCTTTTTGAAAAAACTTATTCATTATCAGTAACATTGTTGACAGTTATTAAACTACGAATTTTTATACCAATACCAAATTACGATCACTTCTCGTGTATTCTCTGTTACATTACCTCTTCGTTCACACGTTATTTGAAAAGGAAATTTACAAATTCGTACAAAGGAATTTACAAAAATGTAAATGTGCATTCGTCTTTTTACGTTACACATAGTTTGTCTACATTTACGTTTCATTCATTAATCTCTTTATATAACAAACGACAAATAATAAAAAGTATGATTTTATTTGTTACGTCTTGTTTATTTGCTATTATTATACGCGGTTTCCTGCGTTGCATGGTACCTACTTGTTCGGAGCATCGTAGTACAAGCGTAGCGCGTAGCCACCGCTAGCGCGGGAACTCGGCTGGCAAACTCGCGCTCTGATTGGTCGCGGTTTTTCGTTAATATCTCGTAAACGAAGCCTCAGTCTAAATTTTTGCTAAGGAAAAAGTTGTTCCAATTCACCCCCCGAGTGCCACATTTCCGGGTCGGAGGACATTTTTGGGACACCCTGTATACAAAAATAAATAGTAATTCCTTAGTAATGTAATAATTACAAAGATTGACTCGTCCAAAGAAAAATTTCAATTACATCGGTATATGTAACGATGTACCTATATTTTAATATTCACAGGCTTCCCTATACGCGATATGCAACCTTCTAAGCGTGCTCATGTGTGTGTTGAAACTATTCGTCATGCTCAGTCACAAAAAGGACTTTTTTCGTTTATTTCTGTGCTTGGAACGAAAGTTCTTAAACTCAAATTACGATTCCTACGAGACAATGGTGATGGGCACTTGTAAACGTTCCTGCACGGCCTTCATTGGCTTCTTGACGTTCGTGACCCTCGCGACAATTTGCAGTTACACCGTCAGCCCGCTAATCAGTAAGTGGACCAATTGAATCGAAAAACCTGCAATTTACGAAAAATTAGGTGTACGTAATAAGTAGATCGCAGAAGTTTATGAAAATTCACAATTTTCTGATACTAATGTCTAAAGAATAAAATGTGACAGAATTTTATATTCAGTACAGGAGGCTTTATTATAACTTATACATTATAACTTTAATGATACCATGTAAATAGTATTAAACTACATGGAAACCTTTATTTTATTGCATTTTGCAAGTTACGAATCGCTATGACGAAGTGTTATGAATACCACAGCTGAAATGTATCTAAGTAGTCGTATTATCGGTGAAGCGTGTATTAAATTTTAGATCTGGTGACACTGTAGAAAATCATCTTGCGCATTTTTCGTTGTAGCAAATATTGGAAGAAATGAATCAGACAGGGTACTTCCGTTTAACCTCTGGGTAGGTGTGCCGATAAGTATGACACCATACTACGAAATAGCGTATGTTATACAGGTATTGTCTCTTTGTTTCCGTTACACAACACGCTTAAGAATTTCGTTGTTGCAATTATTGTGTCGTTTTAGATATTCCAAAAGGTACTTCTTCGCACGTATATTAACATAATACGCACTGAAAATATAGATACTAGAGAGGGAATATAATAAAATTTCGTTTTTCTTTGTTTTTTACGTTACAGTTATAACTGGCCTACGAATATTCTGCAAACAGACGACCCTATAAAACAAAGTACAATACTTTAATCCAGTAAATTTTAACGAGCTTCTTACTGTACCGTAAGTTAGGGTAATTTTGACTTAGTCAGGGTAACTTCATCCCAAAGCCGGAACATGGTCTTTTTCGATTTTGCAACCCTGCAGATTATTAAATTAAGTTGAGTTTTACTTAAAACGGTATTTCACGTAAAAATACCTGCAAAAGAACTGCAAAATCGAGAATGATCATTTTCTGATTTTGGAACAAATTTACTCCTGACTGAGTGAAAGTTATCCCAATTTACGGTACCGAGAAATTGATAGAACCCCCGAAATCGGATGTCCAACTTTCAATTTGATGCCAATTTCTGTACATCAGACCTCACCGAATCTGTGTTTACATAAACATCCGTGGTCCAGCTATCACCGAAATAATCGAATTCTATACCTTACATTGCTACAGATTTTGACTGCGTATCCAACCGGCGTGTGTTACTTTTGTTTCGATAACTTTCTGTGCATCATGAATATGCACGTGGCTACTCAATTTCGTATACTACAGTACAGACTAGCGAACATGAAGACCTCAAACGTGGAAGAGTATCCCCGTGGGGAGTTCCGCTCGTGCATATCGTGCTCCGCAGAGATGTATTACGACAAGTTTAAAGGTTATGTTCAACAGCATCAGAATCTAATCGCGTATTGTGACAAGCTCGAGGAAGTGTTCAATCTGATTGCGTTAGGGCAAGTGCTCCTTTTTAGTATGTTAATTTGCCTTGATGGATATCAGATACTCATGGTTAGTATTAGGCAGATATGGGCAAATTCATTATCTAAACTCCGTTCCATGTAAGAATAACCTCGTTTCGCGCATGGAACGGGATCTAAGACCGTTCATTGATAGAAGATCGGCAGAGATAGCGAGCTACAAGCAATCGCATGTGTTCGAATCGGTCGGCAATAGTGGGGGCTGCGAGATCGGTCGAAAACTCGTCCCAGCGTGAGGTTATTCTTACCTGGAACGGAGATTAGATCAGGTCTGACCAAGTAGTGGCCGGCGCCCCTATCGGCTAGCTCTTTTTGGTGTAGGGCAGGCCTGTCCAACATGTGGCCCGCGAGTCATTTCACCAGACGACGCGGTCCCCACCATCATTCAGTCCATTCCCCACTACTCGCTTACGCTGTGATGCGATCGTAGGGCAAGAGGTACGTGCGGGTAGGAATTTCTGGAGCGTCGGAAGTGGGGACAGTCAGAGCATGTACACACGCTTTCTTGCCTCTATATCGTCGGGCTTCTTGTGGATATGGAGGGGGGTCATTCCCCTCGGCTGAAAGAGCAAGCCGGTAGGGGCGATTATCGATTTTAGCCCTCGGGCCACAAGTTGGACAGGCCTGGTGTAGGGTAATAACCATCGTCCATACCATGGACCTGATGGACGGTGCATAGTTCTGCGGTGGAAATGGACTATTGGTGGTGTCCTCTACAACCGAGTATAATTATTAAAAATGGCATCCTTCATGGCGTCCTTTGTAATGATCCTGGTGACGCTATTGTGTGAAAGCATTGAAGAGCAACTCACGAGTATAGCAATGTATATTATTGTAGTTCTAAGTAAAATAGTTAAAATATATTTGAAGGTGAAAAATTTTTACAAAAATGTAAATAATTAGTAGGCGGTAATCGATCTCGAAAATACCGAAGTACATTGTGCAACGTATTAAGCATGAATGATCAAATTTAAACTATGTTCCGCGAGAAATTGATACGGCATAGATGGCACTACTAGTCGTCCTTTCCGCGGCTCCCCTCAGTTCTTTCCACTCCCGGCCACCAGTGTACTTTATGCACCGCCCTTCAGGTCCATGACCTGGGTACCCGAGTACCCGGTTGCCTACACAAGGGTTAATGTAGCGGTAGAAACACCCTAGCTCAGATGCATTACTCACACACGTGCTCGTACCCCACTATCGGTCGCCATCTGTAACCAAAGTTCTGATCCAACTGGTGAATCGACCGAACTGCCACGAAGTCCTGCGTACTCATTGGCTCATGTTAAAGTAGCGTTTCCAGGAAAACACCGGCACGAGAGCCCAGCACCAGTTTTTATTTTTACTAAAATCATTATTTTTATCATCAGTTTCCTTTAACTCCAAGTCAATGATCAACGAATGAATACGCCAAACAGTGGGCACTTATGCTTACGTTATATTTTACAGGCTAACGTGGGCACTGAAAGACGTTTGATTTTTGTGTTTCACTTGCTCACCTCCATGGCCCAATTGTTGATGTTCACATACAGTTGCGACGGTTTAATACGCGAAAGCTTGAATGTCGCTACGGCGGCGTATGTAAGTCCATGGATATACCTGCCGATGAACAAATATGGAAAAACAATGAGGAACGACTTGATACTTGTTATTATGAGATCCAGATCACCTTGTTGCCTAACGGGTCGAGGATTCTTCGTTGTATCATTGGAGACCTATACCAGTGTAATTAATATCATAACTTTTTACTTACGGCTAACTAATTACCAATAATATACTGGTTACTGTTGAGCCACTCGAGTGTAAAATTAAAGTTGACTACAGTAGAGATTCGATAGGACGCTGCTAGGAATGCCTTTCGCACACACGCAATATTTACCGCATGCGCGCGCACCCTACTCTGTCGCCTAGTAAGTTGACGAACGGGTGGGCCAGTGCTGCCAGATTTTTTATAAAATTCTCGCAAACATGATTGTCTTAAATCGCCAAAAATCACTCTAGTGCTCTTAAAAAAAACCCTGAAGGTGCTGTGAACATAGGATTTGTACATGAAAGTATTAGTTATTTTAGTATGACACATTAAAAAAATAGACATATATAATGAATTATACATATAAAAATATTTATAATATATGACCCATGCAGAAGTCAAAGTGAGTAACTACAAGTTGTGAAATTTTCAAATTACAGTATCAAACCATTTGGTTGATGCTCGACTTTTTATATTTTAAATAAATTTCTACTTATTGATTTGTGGAGTTGATCACTTTGGCAAATGTACAGCTAATATACAAATTTGAATTTACTCGATTTACGACTTGCGGTTTTTTCAAAGAATTCATCGCAATTTTAATACAAAAGTCGTTGAAAATGATGAAGGTAGTCGTAAATGCTTGCGATAATATTACGAGTACTTCTCTGACAGGGCACAGCTTGCATCCAAAAGCTTCAACAGTCACCATAATGCCTGACCGTGAAAGTCTCAAGTCTCTTATTATTATGTACAGTACTTACAAGGAAACATATCGAACCCGCACCCGCCGAATTTTATGAAACTTATATGGGAGATAGTTCTCTAAAAATATTTGGCATGTATTTTTCTTACTCGCTCATCGTCTATGTTAAGGGAGTGATAACAGCATCAAAGTTGTGGGATGAAAATATATTAGAAAAAGTTCTTTTTTTTAAATTATGAGTTTTCGAATGGGACATTTAATCACGTAAGAAAATTAAACCAAAAATTCAAATTTTTTTAATATTTCATTTAAAAAAAGAATTTTTTTTTTAAATTCTTATTTCCAAAATATTCCAAAACCTGTATTTTCATCCCTCAACTTTGGGAGCTGTTATCATCCCCTTAACATGAACGATGGCCGACAAGAAAATACTTATAAATCTTTTTTTAAGAACCATCTCCCATATAGGTTTCACTAAAATCGGCGTGTGCGAGTTCGGTATGTTCCCTTGTTACTTTAAATAATATGGGGAATCGTGGAATAATCTAAAAAGATGGAGATTGGGTGTAACACTTGCTTAAAAGTAATCGTAAAAGATGAATTTTAAAAAGTAGTACGTGGAATAATGTTTTCACAACTATAAAGAAATCTTGAATACAAATAGCAAAATTTCTATTGAATGTTGGTAAAAATTTGTTGCAAAGCTTGTGACAGTAGTATCTTACGAAACTATCATGATCAATTCGATTCGATCCGCCTACTAATGATGCAAGGACTTGGCGTTTACAATCTGAAAAATCAAGCGTTAAAAGATTAAGTTTGATCACTTGTACCTGTTTGCTTTTAATAAATGAACTTGTCCTTTCTATGTCGACAATCGTAAAAATTATATCGTTAATACAAATAGTTTGTCTTTTACAGGTTTTAAGTACAGCAGTGTCATACTTTACACTGCTACAGGAAACACATGATGTATAATTCTACTACATCAGAGAAGGACACTTATGTAGTTCTATTATATCAAGAGATTTGAAAACATGTCAGCATAAGTGTAATGTCACACGGTCTGCGGTGCGTATGAAAACCAGATTTTCCTTAAGCTTTACCTAAAATTATTTCACAACACTGTTATATTTCAGAGATCTTTAATGTGTTACAAAACACATTTTCTTAAAAACGTCTGTTGATACTTACAACTACTTCCTTAACAGTTAAGAACTGACCCATTTCCAATGATGTAATGTATGCATTCTGCCAGTGGTATCTGTACGTTATCTAACAAAGTGACAAATGTTATTAAATATTGGTACCTAAACAGATAACACACCTTTTTCAGACATGCAAAAGTGTCGATTTGTGTCAGGTCTTTCAGTGGAATTCTATGTAGCCTTACATTTCTCGGAAAATATTATATGTCATGTTAACGCGTATGCATCTGTTTGTGTACTTAATTTAATTATTTATCATATATAAGACAGGAAAAAACCATTAGGTCGCAGATGTTTATGCAAATATAGACATTCATGGAATAATTTACAGAAGCTGAAATAAAACAGAAATTTTCTTGCTTTGTTAAGGGTTCTATCAGGTTTAAAATGAAATGATCTCATTAAACTGCAATAAGGTTATAACAAATAATTTTTTTACAAGTACATGTTATAATGAATTTTTGGCTATTACATATGCCGTAACTCAAAGCGTCACAACTGATTGCTCACAAGCAGCAGCGGCTCCAACTTCCCCTCACCGGTTACCCCCACTATAGTCGTCAGACTTACTCGCTCGAGTCATGGCGGGAAGACTATTGGTGGGGACAGTCGAGTGAGTCATTCTGTGGACTATAGTGGGGGTAAGCAATCAGTTGCGCAGTTCTGCCGTAAATGTATGAAATCTGAACTCTACTGATCACTATTCTATTATTCGAATATTTCCGTTACTCACTGTAAGTATTTACTGCGTGACTATCCGAGGCGAATAAATATTCCTTCCCCTTCCCTTATCACTATTTTTCTCACATGCGTTCGACCATCCGCAAGGTCTGCTTCTTGTTAGCTATTCTTAAAGTATAGTGAAAATGAGATCCCCCAGGTACAACCTCCTCCTCAGAATTATAATAACAAAATTAGAAAAATATTACTGTGTAAAAATGTGTAAGGATTTAGAGATCCATTCACTCAACTACACCAATAACATTCAAAATTTCCAATCAACTGAATTGCGGACAGTACAAAGACTAATATTCACAATAACTTATTGTGGGTAACAATGTATTAAAAAATATTATTACCTTTATTTTCAATATTCACTTCTAAGAATTTTCGTTGAATAATCCTTTCTCTCGAGTATGCACAATATCCTGCATTCCTCTTCTTCACATTACCCCATTAGTGACAAACAGCTCCCCAATCAACAACTAAACACTACGATCGTACGTTTGGTTAAATCTACATTGTCTACATACATCGTTACCAAGAACATTACTCGTGTCTATTCGAGGTGACAAGAGTTAGCACCATAAAAAAGCATCAACTCTGAATATTCAAGAATTTTGGTCTCCAATATCAAGGAGAGCTTTTCTTTGATATCCTGTACCATTTCACCAACTCACTATACACACCTGTTCCAACCGCAATACGCAACTATGGTGTGATAATTGCACATTTAAGTACTCTCTTGGTACAATAACAAGTTAACTACTATAATGTGACCATTTAATAGGTATACTTAGCGTGGTCTAGAACAGAATTTAAAGAACCTACTTTGTGTTTAGTGATAACACTTCTGACATATAGTATGCAGGGTGTTCGCGATAATATGTATCATCGTTTTTTGCGTAAACGATAAACATTAGAAAAAAACCGAAAAGGAGGAAGTTGATGTATATTTTACTAGTAATATGATAGCGTATCTAAAGTTTTTGTATTTTTAATATTTTTCTAGAAACAAAAACGAACTTAATTTTTGTAAATGGAATGCGACATATTTTTTTACATCATATGAAAGCGAGCATTCAGACGAGTTCAACCATGTAGTATACTATGGTCTTCAGGGTCATACAAGGGCAGAAATAAAAGAAACAGAATTTAACATTTCGTAATGCATTCTTGCTAATGGAAGTCACATTGAACACGAGATGTAGTCTTATAAATAAATACAATATTACGAAATGTTAAATTCTGTTTCTTTTATTTCTGCCCTTGTATGACCCTGAAGACCAGAGTATACTACATGGTTGAACTCGTCTGAATGCCCGCTTTCATATGATGTAAAAAAATATGTAGCATTCCATTTACAAAAATTAAATTCTCCTTTGTTTCTAGAAAAATATTAAAAATACAAAAACTTTAGATACGCTGTCATATTACTAGTAAAATATACAACAACTTCCTCCTTCTCGGTTTTTTTCTAATGTTTACCGTTTACGAAAAAAACGATGGTACAAATTATCGCGAAAACCCTGTATAAACATTATTGTCACCCTCTCTTTCGATCTCCAATGTGCATTTAGTATATAGACAGAAGGAACATTCCAAATTCATTTAATAAAATAACTAATTATAAGCGGACAGAGAATCCCAATAGCGAGAGTGACGATCTTTATGTTCTTCCAACGGCAGTTCACCCTCGACTGTCATAACGTACATAAGAAAGAAAACTGTTTCGCAGCAATACCACACAACTGTCTCTTTGTCCTGATCGAAAACTAAGTAGATACTTCATAAAGGAAAATACCGTTCTTGCAAACCAATCATAGACATGTATTACTGCAACTTATCGAAAGTTTCATATTGTTCCTTGAATCCATACATAACTCATCGAACCTACACATACTTTTTATTTTACGAAATAGCGATTCCGGTTGATCATACACGATACTTCTATTATCGATCTTCCTACATATTGTTCAAATAACAGGGCGAAAGCCAACGATCAAAAGCCATCAGATCAAAGACCAGCAAGAATTGGAGATTTCTGACAGAGATCGATGACAAATTTTTTTACAGGAATGCTATATCGATACCCTTACTTGAACAAGAGTCAGTATTATCAATAAGTCCGTCTTCACGAAGAAACGTATTCCTAGTCCACGTGTGATATTGTTGAGGAACTTTCCCACGTCGAGGCACATCTCATCATTAGTCAGTGTGTTGATTTGTTGAAATTTTGTGATCGTTTAGCTGCCAGGATGTTCTAGTTATTCTAACGGCTACATCGACCCTAGTGTTTCTGATTTATAATAGTGATCGGCAATTTTTTTACAAATTACTATCTTTTCAACCCTTAGAACGTGTATTTTTCAAACATACAATCATACTTATTTTTATACCGATTGTTATTCTTTCATTTTGATTCGTTCATTATTTGAGAAAGATTCTTCACATTTAATGTGTCGTCGGTATGCTAGAAAAATAAGACATTTCAAAAATCGTTTATATTAAGATATCTGCAAAAAATTCTACAAAAATTCTAAAAGTGAACTGTTTTTATATGAAAGATAAAAATATACATTTATCATAAAATGATTCCATTTACCAAGAGCACTGTCACAATTCAAAGTAGGGCTGTTTTAACCCTTTCCTAAACACATAAACATATTATTAGAAACCCTCAAAGCGCAAAGACTATTATTTATGTTGTAAAAGTACGAAATTTATCGACTATTAAATGGCTAAGTAATTAATCATTTTCTTTCACTACAAATTGCAAACCGATTTCTTGAAAAATTTATATTTCTTAGTTGTATGAATCTTCTAGCAAACCCACGATACAAGTAATATTCATTATAGTCATATCGTTTCTTTCGTGCAGCATTTTTCGCCAGATAGTCACGTAAATCCAAAGACGAAGGGCACTAATAATTCTAGAATTTAATGAGAAATTATTGAGTCTACATAACTTGATCTGTTCGATGGAGATTGCTATAAATAAATCAAAAAACTGTATTAACACTTCAAGTGCATCGGAGAGATAAAAGACCCCAGTCCCAAGTTTGACCTGAACCTCGATTTCTGAAAACATTCTAACTTAAACCCCTTTTTTATTTGATTTTTTCTCTAATCTCGACTTTTCTGCTTGAAAGTACAAACACTAAATCTCAAACAATCCATCTACAACTTTTTTCGAAAAGTCCATAGTTTAGGAGATATTCCGAGTTTTAAAGCACTTAGGGTCACTTGTCCCCCATCTAAAAACTTTTAGGATGTGTGCACTCGAAGTGTTGAACGACTTGAATCGCGATTTATCCATCTGTCCTCTCAAAGCTGCTCTAGTCACAGTCTTAGTTCACTATTCTTCTCAACTATTTACATTGACATATCGCTCCGAGACACGAATTCTACGTTTAATCGTTCGCATGTCGAGTCCATAACGTGACACACCTGTCGGAATCAACGACCACCGAGGGTGAGCCAGTAGAAATTTCAGGATCGTGCATAAATTATAGGCCCAGTGCATAGTTCTCGAAGCGAGTAGTAACAGTTGTATCGGCATATATACTATTCATCCCTTTGTAATTGCACTTGAGCGACCTCCTAATGACACATGATGGCCCTAGATACCAGTAGGTTGGGATCTGCAGGTGTTTCGTCAGCGATTCGAGAGAGAGGAGATAAAGCGGGTACGCAAATGGAACAGAACAAAAGTGATTGAACGATAGTGTACCTATCCACTCGGATGTGTCCTGCAGTTTGACACAGAGGTGGCCATAATAATCATCCCGCTGTGTACACTTAGTGCGTTGACATTTTGTCTCCTGACTCGTAAAAATCGGTCTCGTGTCTGCAGAGAATAGTCAGTCACACGGTGTTGTTAAGTATGTTGGAAAAGAGCGACGATTTTTCTTTAAGCTTTACGATTCCGATCATAAAGATGATCGGCTTCTGGATAGCGCCCAACCGTCGTCTACAAATACTCACTAATTGCAACTTGATTTTCTCGTGCACACAAGTCTCGTTTCTCTTCTATGGTACAATGTACGACATCTTTTACCATTGTCCAGATTTCAACGTGAGTACGCAGAATGTTGATTTTGTAAACAGTGTACGCCTGGAAAATGACGGAGATCTATCATTGCATTGATTCAAGCACCGAACGTGCGCGTGAAAATCGTTTCATTCGACCGGTGACATTACTGGAACATGTGACTGTTTGCGGAAACACTTTTAGTGGTAACGTTGAATACATAGAAGAAGTCGAAATAGACGAAAAGGACAATACCTTTACGGACACAATGCAGAGTAGAGAATATGTGCAAATTCACAGTACAGTGTATATTTGACATTTAGGAAACATTGATATTTCTTACATGTACACATGAATGCACAAAGTATCACTGATCATTAGACTGCGGATTTTTTTACAAAATGACATTTTATTAACTCTTGCAGACCTGAAATTCCTTTTAAGAGTAAAAAATATTTGATTACACATTTTAACTCAGTAGACTGTTTAGGTGTTATTTTGTTTAAAAAAATTATTTCTAATGGTTCGTTATTTAATTCGAAATGTACTAGACTTACTAAAAACATTCAGAACATGAAACAAATGAAATTTAAAGAAAAATATGGATCTGCAACACACTGTACTTAAGACTTTGTGTAAAATTGTAAGAAACCTCATGTACACAAATGTGACCACTAGTTTTGAAAGGGTTGAGTATGTAATTCATACAGACAAGAGTAAATGTAGGAATTTCATTCTTCTTTAAAGTATGTTGATAGATTCAGAATAAAATAGACAACTTAATGCAGCCAATGGAAATTGTGTCTTTTACTGTTTTTCACAGAGCTCTAGAGACTATAAATCCATTAAATCTGCAGTCTATTGATCATGAATGAATGACACGTATATAGAAAACAGAAAAGAAAACTGGACCCATTATTCTCCAGGCATACGATATAGTGCATCAGGACTACTAAGCCTGTTATACATTTTATATTACATTACATTATGCTAAATGACTTTACATGTGCTATATAGGGTGTCCTAAAATAATGGGACAATCCACAACATGCATTTTCCTTATGCAAATACAAATCGAAAAGTCCTTTACCGTTTTGTAATCTGATGCTCCATTTCCGAGATATTAGCAGTTAAACGAACTCCAATCAGCTGAGCGGTAGGCCACACGTACGCGCAGACACAGTCAAGAAGCGTACAACACGTCACTGACCTCTGTTTTTTAACTATGTCTGCGCGTGCGTGTGACTGACTCAGCGCTTAACTGATTGGAGTTCGTTCAACTGCTAATATCTTGGAAATAGAGCTTCAGATTATAAAATGGTAAAGGACTTTTCGATTTGTATTTGCATGAGGATTATGCATGTTTCTGGTTGTCCCATTATTTTGGGACACCCTATACATTATACAATGTGAATTTTATTCTAAGAAATAATCTTTTCTTACGGAGTTCGTATTTTTTGCAGTACTTGATATACCTTCTGTGCAATTTAGTGACAGTAGGCTTGTGCCTGTTCAAAACCGTTATCATGCTTACATATAAAAGAAAATTTTTCAGTTTAGTTTTGTACTTGCAACGGAATTTTCTGAAATCGAAATACGATGCCTACGAATGGAGCCTTATGGTAACGTGCAAACACACCTGCACGTTCTTCATTTGCACCTTTACCATACTTACATACGCGACGACTAGCAGTTACGTCATAAGTCCATTAATTGGTGAGTAATTTAATTGGAAGCTGAAGAAAATTCGGAATATTTTTGAATCCAGGAAGTTCAGTGATTAGGTGCACTGCAAAGTATTAGATGAGTGTAAACGTTTTGATGGATTTTACTAAAATAGAGTAGAGTAATAATAATTTCGTTATAATTTACTAATAGTTTAATAAACGACATAAGTCCTTCATAACATATGCATCTTCAGGACAAATTTTTATTACAATAAACATGTATTATGAATATTATTCTTCTTCTTGAATTTTCATAATTAAATAATATTAATAAGTTTACAGTTTATGACAAATTGAAATTAGGATGGTAGTTTCTCCAAACATATCACAAATGTTCTTTTGCGATGTGTGTAACATTTATTCGTTTACAAAATAAAGCCTATAAAAGTTCAATTTCAATTTTATTTTAAACCAATAAAACGCACTCGATCGCATTAGTTGCGATTGCTTTAAACTTATTAGAATAAAAGTTAAATTAAATTTATCAGAATTATTTATTGTTTCCACTAATCTATGGCGATCGTATCATCTGCAGTAAATCCAACTAAACTTTTTCACTAACCCAATACAGTAAAGGCTCGATGAGAGATAGATAGGCTAGTGGCCATATGCGACAAAAAACAAATATCATTGGCTTCAGAATGCCATACCCTATCACTTTACTAAGCCTTAGTAAAAAGTTAGCGTTACACCTGGAGACCTCTCCTTGTCAATGCCGAGGAACCGTCCAACACTCATCGACGATTTATAGTATAATAATTCCTCGAATCATGATCGAATTTCTACTTTAACCCTTTGCACTCAATGCGATTTAACTATAAGGACTCAGCAACTCGAAATTTCTTTTCCCAATAGAAAATCAGAAACTTGATGAAATCTTTTACAATAAACATAAAAGAATAATACATATTTTTTCTAAATTTCAATATTTAATATATTATTTTTTATTGTAATATTTATTACATTTTATATTGTACAACATATAATATTTGAATTTCAAGTTCTGTAATCATTTTTGTGTAATCTTCAAGGAATATTATGTACGGTAGATTTACGTTAAAGTAGCGGCATAATCCGCCTCGCACGCATTACTGACACACGTGCGCACACCCCACTATCTGTCGCCATCTGTAACCAAAGCTCTGATCCAATTGGTGGATCGACCGAACTGCCACGAGATCCTGCGTGCCCATTGGCTCACGTAAAAGTAGCGTTCCAAGGAAAAACCCACCTCGAGAAGCCCGCACCGCTACTTTAACGTGAGTCTACTGTATATGGCGACTGACAGAGTCACCCCTCGAGTGCAAAGGGTTAATTCTGTAGTCATCTTTTTACATATGAATTTTCTTTGCAAGAGGGAGCTAACAATTTGTTGCATCGTCGTTTCAGAAAATATCGGAAAAAACGAGTCGGACAGGAAGCTTGTGATAAATACGTGGATAGAAACATTAACATACTCGCCTTATTACGAGATAATGTATATCGTGGAGGTACGACTATCAAAAGTTTTCCAATCGGAATAGAACCGTTTCGACAGCGAACTCAGTTTCTTAGTATTTCAGTAACGGACCCCGTTTGCAAAACGAAAAAGATACTGTATTGTTCCCACAAGTTGATCTTTAACTGTTCTTCAGTACACACGAGCTTCGCCTCGTCAAACATATAACGTTTCCATTTTACAGGGCTTAATTATGACTGAAATTATTGAAATCTGGGATTTGCCCTGGTACAGGTCTTATGTATAATGAAATGCGGTTTCCTCCACTACATCTACGATAACTTTCTCTGCATCCTGAATCTTCACGTAGCCAATCAGTTTCGCATTCTCCATCACAGGCTGGAGAATATGAAGAGTCCTTACGACGAGGGGCTGGTTCAGGAGGCGATGACGACCGAAGACATGAGAAAGAACGAATCACGTATCGGGGCTGAATATTACGCCACGTTCAAGAAGTATATTCGTCAGCATCAGATACTTATCGCGTACTGTGAAAATCTTGAGGAGGTGTACAATATTTACGCGCTGGGACAAATACTCGTGTTTAGCATGATACTTTGCCTCGATGCATATCAACTGGTAGTGGTTAGTATATAGTATTTATTCCGTGTGATTGCGATGAAATCAAGATGTGATAAAATTGTTCTTCTATTGTAATTATCAAAATTGTCACTACAGTGGACTCTTACGATATTGCCGCGGCCGGGGCTGTAGGAGAGTAAAATTAACGGAAACGGCAATGCGTCGAGAGTCCCCTTTGTGGCGACGGCGTTCGCAACGTAATAGGAGAGCAAATTTGTGTGCGTGAAAATATGTGTGCAGAGGAAGTTCCTCGTGTGGTAATAGGCCAAACGGCAATATCGTAAGAGTCTACAGTAAATGTCAAAATTGTCAATTAACACGTTGATCGCCCGAACTTTTGCTATCCCAATGATATCATCACGAAATCGATCTGTTAAATATTAAAAATAGTAACATATCACACATCATAAAGTGTAAGTAACCGAACTTTATTCTTCTTCATGAGAAACCGTGCGTTACATACATCCCGTAATTATTACAAATTTATTTCAAATACATACATTTGTGCATTACACATTACGTTACACAATAAAGAGTATGAGTCCAAATTAGCAAAGGGTTAATCAACTCGTGTTCATCTTACAAATGCAAGTATTGCACGTTTCGTAGGCGGAAGCCCCACTAACAAGGAAATTCATTTTCCTGTTTCACCTGCTCGGCTCCATGGCCCAATTGGTCATGTTCACCTATAGCTGCGACGGAATAATACAGGAAAGTTTAAACATGGCCACGGCAGCGTACGCGTCTCCGTACACCAATCTGCCCATGAACGTGTTCGGCAAAATGATCCGGACGGACCTGATAATTGTTATAATGAGGTCCGGCGTACCTTGTTACATAACTGCCTGCAAATTCTTTCCAGTTTCACTGGAAACGTACACTGCGGTAATTGATGTTATTTGTTTATTAAACACGTTTTACGTTCATCTATTTGCCATTCGCAGTTAACAAGGGAACTGTCGGTAACCGCATATTCCGATTTCCTTTTTAAGCTTTACGGATTTGTAGGGGACCTCAACAGAAATATCGGAAAACTCTAGTTCTTTTTGTTACTTCTTGATTCTGTGGGGTGAAAACACCCTTTAACAGTTAAACCTGTGTTTTCATATTTTCTTGTATACCTTGAAAACTGTAATAAATATAAAAAAAATGTCATCAAAATTTACTTTCTGTTTATGCTCCATAAAATTGTGCAATGAAATTGTTAAGAATTTGTTATTGAAACACATAAATGAATTAATATCTTAATTGTTAACAATTTCATTGTATAAAGTTGTAACGTTTAAAGAAACATTAAATTTTCATTGCAACAATTGTTTTACATCTGCTAAAATTTACCAGATATACAGGAAAATACGAAAACATGCATGTATTACATTTCTGTAACATCGAATGATTATGACTAGATTCCAACACAGTCCACACTTGGCCTTCAAATGGTAGTGTCTGGGTCCACAATTGACCCAGATGTTCAAGGGCTTCACGCATCTCCCCAACTTACTGGGACTATCTAAAGCGCATTGCTATTCGTATTTGGTTCAAAAACTGAAGTATTTTGAAGAAATGCGTTCTAAAACGCATCTAAAAATAGATGAGTAAACATCCAATTGGATCCAGATACCGCTAAGAGATACGATTGTCGGAAATATTTGCGATTGGAAAACAATTGATTGCAGAACAATATTAAGCACTTTCGATATTACGTGAATGTGCCGATTCATTCAAGAATAAACGAACGAATAAAACATAATCGAGTAGTTCTTGTTAGTCTTAGTAAATTATTGTAAATAATATTGAATTATATAATTTCATTTGTTACAGGTCGTAAGTACCGGAGTGTCGTATTTCACATTGTTAAGGCAAGCAGGCGAGACCAGCCCGTAAATTTGTTTCAATTTTGTTGCACAATGTACAGTTAAATATTGCGTTTGTATACATGAGCAAACGTGTTGCTCTTCATTTGTTGACACACCATGTTCTAGAGAAGTTATACATACATAGATAAATTACATACAACAAAAAGAATATTATTGTCCATTTCGTAAGTGCAGAAAGCAATTTTTGTGCAATTCAGAGAAATTGTACTTGATCACACTGTAAAAGATGTAAAATTCCATAAAATAAAGAGTACTTTAGGTGCATGAAAGTCTAAAAAGAAATATTTAATAGATACCTCATGAGTATCTTCACAACTGTATCGTTACTGCTACTCAAGGCAACGATCCTCTCCTTTCATGATACCTGTAAACACAAATGATCCGAATAAAATCCACATTAATACAGAACGAAAGGGATGATGGAATTTATTAATCTGAAACTGTCGAAGAACGTTTCACCGACAGTTCAGTCGTTCATAAACACACACAGTCTAGTAATAATTGAGCTATTCACAAATCAAAGTGATCAATTTTATTTTTTGAAATTTTTCAAAAAATTTGAGTTTCAAAGCACTTGATTGGTTTTTGACGTATTATATTTAAAATAAATATAGTAGTAATTTCTATGAAATTATTCACTTGGGCAATGAACGCCTTAACAGGCGGCGAATATTTATGAAACTTAAAGTGACCGGAAACGTCAGCTGTAAAGTTCAACCAACAAGACCTTGACCCTTTCTCAATAGAACGCGAGTGAAGGACTGCTTCATCCGTCATTCGATAGCCCATCATCATAGAGTACGATGGAACAACGATTCTCCCTGCACAAATTATAATTCCTCACATCTTTTTCTAACTATAAACTATCTTTTTGAAAAAGTAATATCTGACCAACAACCACTGTTCAATATAACAGCGGTGTTCCCGTGGTATCATGCATAACTCATCGATCCCTCGCATTACCGACTCGTTGAGAGGTAGCAATTGCGGTTGGACACATGATGCCGCCCTACCGTGATGAACAACGAATGAAGGACGACTATAAGGTGGAGGGACGATGAATAGTGAATGTCGCAAGATCAAAGACCAGATTGAACCGATTTCATTCGATCTACCGTCGATGATCGACTCGAAATTTTTGTGCACGAAATTCGAAATCCCGGCTATTCGAAATTCAACATGAGCTGGATAAAGAACAAGGACATTTCCATCGCCATATCGGCCCTCCTTATGAACTGCGTCGGAATTTGGTGCGCGGATAATCCTTCGGAGCAACGTTTTAGAAATGCTACGTTGATGTACACCGTATGTGCTCTGATTTTCGCAGTCTGGGTACAAGCACAGGATTTTTATCACTCGTGGGGAGACTTTGGTGTAAGTGTATCATGATTATTCTTCTACCGCCCGATATAAATTTGAATTCATATACAAGTAACCCTCGTATAACACAGTTGTTAGATTCCTAAAAAGTTCCGTATTATGCGAATCTGTGTTATACGAAACAAAGAACTAGTACAAAAAAGGTATTTAAGTGCAGAAAATCTTCATTAAAACAATATTCATCAAAAGTATTACATATTAATATGTATTGTATAATGTTCTCTTTGTGTTCACTACTAAGCACTATTAACCGATGGCGTTTTGTGTTTGATAAGATATCCTCATCCTCTAAAATTTCTTCAGCATTATCTTGATTCTATGCTCTACTCTTTTCAAAAAATCTGTTATTTTAGATTGCTTGCTTTAGCTGACAGATCTTTATACATTTCGCTATATCGTGCTAGGCACTTGTGAATTGTACAGGAATTTCTCTAATTCCTAACCGTGTTAGAGTGAAACTGTGTTCTAGGATACCGTGTTGTGCGGGGGTTTTCCCCAATTGTCGAACCGTGTTATAAAAGTGCCATGTTAGACGGCGGTTACTTATATGTTATTACAGAACTAGCAGTTTTACATTGTAATAAGAGTAAGTGATAATAAAATTTGTGTGAGTTTTTAGGTTCAATGCTAATCGATAACAAGTTTATTCCAACTTGCTACAGTTATTGATAGGACCTTGGCTATTGATCGTTTATTCTATACAATTTATCAAATTTGTCAGAAGTGTAAGATAATTTCGTTCTCATTGCAGACCTGCGCATTCATTGCCAGCAATATTCTATGCTTGAACATTGCTTTGCTCAAGATATTCATCCTGTCTATACGGAAAAAGAAATTTCTTGATTTAGTCGTGTATATGGAAAAGCATTTCTGGCACTCGAACTATACTCCGCACGAGCAAACGATCTATAATAGCTGGAAACGTCTTTGCACGTACTTCATTTGCTTCTTCACG
The DNA here is from genome assembly GCF_001272555.1 of Dufourea novaeangliae. NCBI lineage: Eukaryota > Metazoa > Arthropoda > Insecta > Hymenoptera > Halictidae > Dufourea > Dufourea novaeangliae. The sequence continues at coordinate 4,085 of NW_015374018.1, read as the reverse complement.
TTTTTTACGGAAGCCTCGATTGTGGGTTATGTGATCGAACCGATTACGGGTAAATTATAAATTATAATTACAAAATTCGATTTATTTGATAGATATCAGTGGTTGTGCAAGTGAGGAGCAGACTATTCCTTACGCAAAAGTTAATCGAAAGCTAACAATAAAAGTTTTTTATGCAATTTTACGAAAGAATCGACTTTAAAAATTCATTTGATACGTACACTGTCGCCCAAAGTATTGAGATACCTATTGCATAAATAGTCTACCTGAATGTATTAATGAAAAATAGATATGAAGATAGCCAGATGTTCCACAAAGACTACGACGTTCTAAAATCTTCTGTTGCCTCGATAAGAACAAACTAAAAATAGGCACTAACCATGTCATACGGTTATAAACAAAATACAATGCAAGAAAACGTTTACCATAATAGCTTTCTTTTCGATATCATAAAGGTCGTTATTAAATAGAATTTTACGCTTTTTCACAACATAGTGATAATGAAAATTATGTGAAATATATGAACTACAGATACACTTTTCTATTTTCTTATTGTTATTCCATTTAACTTACACGAATATATTTTTTATACCGTCAATATATATATTCACAAATCGGTCCTCGAAGTCGAAGACATCTTCAGTTATACCGTAAAGCCAGCTTCGTGGCTTGAAACATCACAACAATACAATGGTTTATTTGCAATGGGTAACCATGTGCAATGCCACAAAGATAATATTGCTAAAAAAAGGAAGCAGTATTGTATATTATGTTACGTTTCTTTTAAAGTTATGAAGATAATCAATAATCACATTCATCAATTTTTTGAGAATCGTGCGAATCGTGCTTACAATTAGATTAAATAGATATAATATAATAGTAATGGTCAGACGATAGGAGCCAAATCCTATTCAGTTGCACGCGTACCCATGAGATATTCAAATTTAACTTTCTGGAGAATTAAGTTTCGTATGAAAATATTTTATTCCTCACTTGTGACTCATTTTGCATAACGGAGCACCTGATATCCGCTTGTACCACTATTTCGATAGAATCCAGTACATAGTGGAATGTAAAAATTGGAATTCTAAATATTATACAAAGTTTTGCCTGAAAACTAATATCACATTTCAGTATCTTCCATTTGAACATACTGAACACAATTTACAAGATATGGCAAAAATATATTAGAGACTAAAAATATAGGTTTCTTTGAAGTTACTCGGGAACTACTAATAATGCTGTGATTATAACACGCGCATCGTGTTCTTTTGACGCTTTCATGTAGGAATAACCTACTTTAAAGTGCTTCCAACAAATTTAAATCACAGTTTATAGCCAACTAATACCTACAACTTCTATTCTTTATAGTTAATAATAAACTCTGTGATCGATTTATTTATATAAATAAAAAATCCTTAGCTTATTAAAAGCATAAAATACTTATGTCTACAGCAAATATTGGCAAAAATGAATCGAACAGGACACTTCCATTTAACATATGGCTAGACTTGCCATTGTCCATGACACCATACTTCGAAATTACGTTCCTGTTCCAGGTAATTATTAATTTAATGAATATCATACTAACATACGACAGAATTTCATGTAACCGTATAATGAAGTTCATTATTAGCGCCAGTACAATAATAACCTTAGATTTATTATAATCACATAAATATAAGCAATTAATCTTCAAGCTATCATGCTCCCCAGTATCTCCAAAACGTATAAAATTTGTTTATAGTCCATGAAGATGTTTTTATGTCACTGACATTAATTCTGTCTTTCCAGGAATATACAGGGTGTCCCAAAAATGTCCTCCGACCCGGAAATGGGGCACTCGGGGGGTGAATTGGAACAACTTTTTCCTTACCAACAATGTAATCTGAGGCTTCGTTACCGAGATATTAACGAAAAACCGCGACCAATCAGGGCGCGAGTTTGCCAGCCAAGTTCCCGCGCTAGCGGTGGCTACGCGTTACCCTTGTATTATGAAGCTCCAAACAAGTAGGTCAGCATGCATCGCAGGAAACTGCGTATAATAGCAAATAAAAAAGACATAACAAATACAATCATAATTTTTATCATCTGACGTTTGTTATTTAAAGAGATTAATGTATGAAACGTAAATGTAGGCAAATTATGTGTAACGTAAGAAGACGAATGCACATTTACTTTTTTTTAAATTCCTGTTTGCGAATTTGTAAATTTCCTTTTCAAATAACGTGTGAACGAAAAGGTAATGTAACAGAGAATGAACGAGAAGTTATCGTAATTCGGTATTGGTATAAAAATTCGTAGTTTAATAACGGTCAACAATGTTACTGATAATGAATAATTTTCTTCAAAAAGCCCGAAGAAAAAGTTAGGTACAGAAACTTGCAGAATTATCACCGGAAATAAGCCATAGCTTGCGTTAAATTAAGAAAATAATAATCAGCAATAAATTGATTAGAACTCACCCTTTCGGAAATTCACCTGCAGTTTGCAAACCTGTGTCACTAGGTCACTGAACCGATCCTGGTCATCGACGGC
>NW_015374018.1:369-810 GCF_001272555.1 Dufourea novaeangliae | reverse complement strand
TTGTGTTAAGGTCTTCTGGTATGTGATGCTTTCTTCTTTGTTCTTGAAATAGAGGGCAGTCGATAATTAAGTGTTGCACTGTTAGTGGGATGTTGCAATTGTCGCACATGTTTGGGTTTCCTTTTGTTATAATGTGTATGTGGCTTAAATTCGTGTGCCCAATTCTCAGTCTATTTATGGTGATTTGATTTTGTCTTGAGAAATTTAATGCCGGGCTTTTTTCATGTATATTTTCCCTGATTTTATGGAGTTTTTGTGGTGTTATATATTATGCCATTTTTCGTTCCACGCGTTGTGTATTGCATTTTTAGTCAGTTTTTGGGCTTCCTTGTAGTTAAGAGGTAGGGTTAGATGTATGTATTTATTGTGATTTTCAGCTGCGTTTCTAGCTAAAAAGTGAGCTATCTCATTTGGTTCGATGCCTACATGAGATGGCACCCA
>NW_015374018.1:0-275 GCF_001272555.1 Dufourea novaeangliae | reverse complement strand
TTGAGATTGGTGTTCTATGGCTGATAACACACTATTAGAGTCTGAAAAGATTATTGAGTTTTTGAGTTTGGCTCCTCTGATCTGTTTTAGTGCTTCTAATATTGCGAAGGCTTCACTATCGAAAATTGATAATTCGTCTGGTAGTTTGTATACAAGATTTTTGTTTGGTAGTACTATGGCACAGCCTGTTCCTCGTTTAGATTGTAATGCCGCAGTGTAGATCTGAGTAAAGTTACTGTAGTGACTAATTTTTGTGTTAAAAAGGTTTTTTAGAG
>NW_015374017.1:1514029-1552015 GCF_001272555.1 Dufourea novaeangliae | reverse complement strand
ACTACTTACATACATGATTTTACAATATATTTATAATAATATTTGTATAGATTCAATAAAAGTACCCTAAGATACTTATTTTACTTAAATCCTACTTATCCATATGATTTTACAATATGCTTGTGATGATATTTGTATAAATTCAGAAAAAGTAGGCTTAGATATTATTCAGGCTTATAAAATAATGTAACTTATATGCCGCAAATAATTCCCTCTCCTGTAACTTGCAAATCTTCCGTACCGTCTTCAAAGCTTCATAAAGGTTTTATAAGTTTGTCGCCGAAATTTTGATTACCGATGGCATACGATAGACGTGTGTAATAATTTGCAGTAGTCCTCTGCCGGATTCAAACAATTGTTACTGTTCTTGAATTTACTGTTCTCAGAACATAGAGGGCAACGGAAAATCTCAGATGTTTTGCACGATCGGTACTTCAGAACCTGTGATACAAGTGGATACAAGTTCCATAAGTTAACTGTGTATGTATGTAAACGACGGATTGCACCTTAACTGTAGGATGTTTACTCACCTATTCATAATTGGATTTTGTTGTCTTTTTTAGGCGTAAACCGTGTAAACACTATTACAAATTAGGAGCAGTTTAGAATAGGTTGGTATACGTCATTCGTCTTGTTTTGAGAAAGCTTGGAAATGTCAGAACTGGTTGAGTATACTATTACACTTGACAATATTTTTAATTATTTTGAACTTGTGATTCATCGTATTATCTCCGAATAATAATCTGGTTGTATTTATGATATTAGGATCATAACCTAATGAAAGTCAATTTGGACGTACAGTAAGGTATTTTAATGAACTTTTTCGAAATAATTATCAACATAGTGTACTCTATAATTCAGGTACATACCATTTTTTGATATATGCATTTCATCTTATATTCTATTTTACTTATTCCAAGTTTTCTATTCTACTTCTTTTTATACTTATACTTTGTAAAAAGTATAGAAATAGACAAATTCAAGAAATTCTTAAGATATTATTAATTTCAGTAAAGAAATTCGTTGGTGATAATTTACAACCATGGAGTGGTTATTTGGAAAGCGAGTTACTCCTGAAGAAATGCTGAGGAAGAATCAGAGAGCTTTGAATAAGGCAATGAGAGATCTTGACAGAGAAAGAATGAGAATGGAACAGCAGGAGAAGAAGATTATCATGGATATAAAGAAACTTGCCAAAGATGGACAAATGGTAATACAATTTGATTTCATAAAATCAATGTTGGTGTTGTGCAACAATTGTCATTAATGATTTAATAGGATGCTGTGAAAATTATGGCTAAAGATCTTGTAAGGACTAGACGATACGTGAAGAAGTTCATGTTAATGAAAGCAAACATTCAAGCAGTTTCATTGAAGATACAGACATTGCGCTCACAGAATACTATGGCACAGGCAATGAAGGGTGTTACAAGGGCAATGCAGAGTATGAACAAGTAATAATTTTTTTGATATTTGAAAACAAAAATTGCACTTTGTGCTTATACGATTGCTACTATAACTGTTGCTGTTTACAGGCAACTTAATCTTCCTCAAATTCAAAAAATATTGCAAGAGTTTGAAAAGCAATCAGAGATAATGGATATGAAAGAAGAAATCATGAATGATGCGATAGATGATGCAATGGAGGATGAGGGTGATGAAGAAGAGAGGTGACAATTGCTTTACTCCAAATAATTGTATTCCGAAAATTGGGAAGTTTGGTATTATTGAGTATTTCTAACATTTTTATTTTCTCTGTTTAGCGATGTTATTGTATCACAAGTTCTGGACGAACTGGGTCTACAAGTGACAGACCAATTATCCGGTCTACCACAAGCATCGGGTTCATTGAGTGTAGCTGGTTCAAAGCAACCGGTTGCGGCTGCTGCAGGAACCGATGACGGCGGAAACCTTGCAGATGCGGATGCTGACTTGCAAGCCAGATTGGAAAATTTACGACGCGAATAAAATTTCATACAGTTTGATAGTTGACAGGTGTATAAAGTATGTAAAAATGAAGAATGTTCCTATAAGCATATTTCATTTTATACGCTTACGGCTTTACTTTGTTGATGCAATGTGATGCAAATCGTATAAAGTTGCTTTGAGCAATTCCTTCGGAGCTGATACACACAGAACGGCACCCGTATTGCCTGAAGTATTTATTAACAAAATGTTAAGTTTAAAGAAAAACAAAATGAAACAATTTACTGATAACTTAGGCAGATATAGTGAATTTCAGTATTCCTGTGCACACTTTTCAGCACAAGGGATTCTGTACAAAAAAGTTTTACACTGAAGTGCTTGTGGAATATACTATTGTAACAAATACTTGCTGTATTTTGATAATTACATGTACATAATTTTACTTTGGAAACTTTATACTTTACATGTATGTACATATGTTTTGCTTTTTATTAGTACGTATATTGTACACTTATTGTAAAAGTGTGTATGCACTACTCTAACAACTTTTATATAAAAGAAAAAGTGCAGTGAAGTATACGGGTCTCTGCATGGAGAATAGAGGAACGAACGAAAAACTAAATTTGTTTACTGTTTTTTGTTTACCGAAACAGTTTTTAGTTTCTCACACAATGCTTGCTTCCAAAATTAATAATACGATTTCACAATAATATATTTATGAACTGTTATAACTGATATCTGTTAACAAGGTCATTAAGTTGACTGTGTAGACATGAGACAGTGCAATGATTCAAAAGCATATAGTAAGTGAAAGCATATATACAAATGTATTATAAACAGTTACAAAAATACAGTTGAAAACAGTAGAACACTTTAAAATTGAATGGTTCAACAAATAAAACGAAAGCACAGTTATTTGTTCAAAAGTAGTTTTCATTACCTTGATACTTTAAAGATTTGAAACTTACCTTTAATTTGTACAGTACAGAAAAACTATTCACATGTTTAATAAAATTGAAAGCAGACGTTTCCTGATTGGGCAAACAGAAAAAGTGCTCAATCACCACAGGGTAAAGTAAGCAATAATTCCGTGAGAAATATGAAATATTATATCTATTAACCGAAATGTACATATACATAATAATGCGCAGTAGATAATCATTCTAATATGCTGATCGTGAAATACAGGTATAAAATAGAAGTCTGGTCTGGTTTCGAACATGGCCTAAATAGACGTTCAAAATGAACATGAACAACTTTTAATTAATTGATCGAAGTGCACTCAATTGATAATTCGGTATCGTTATGAAAAGTTTCAATAAACGTATCTCTGCTGGGTTACTGGACCGCGAATATGATATTATAGAGAGAAAGAAAGGAGAAAAAATAACGAAAGAGACTGAGAAGTTGTCACTCATACGACGATATTACTAAAGCGGAGAATCGAGGAAAATGCCGAGTACACGCGAACCAATAAACTATCTGACATGTCGTAAATCGTTTATTAATATTTGGCAAACGAGAAAATTATTTTAGTAAAGCGCTATCCTTCTTCAATCATACGTATGTATATAGAAAGTACTAAAAATTTACAATTAAAATTAGCGTTTCAAAGGTAACAACAATCAACTTCAAATTTGAACTGAGAATCAAATATTGTATGACTAAATTTAGATTTCAACAGGCAAATTCAAACATATTTTAATATTCGATTAAAAGTGCTGGTTCACCGTGTCTCTTTTCTGTTTTCTTGAATCGATTATTATACGCTGCAATTATAATCGCGTGCTCTTCCGTGCTTCCTTCGTTCCCCCGATTGGTAAATCCTATAGAAATACGATGTAGTTTATAAAACTGTGATGGGACCTTCTGTCAATCACATGTATATATATTGTCAATATCTTTTAAACATCTCAGAGGTACCGGTCAAGCGCAACGTACCCTAAGCTAGAATCGTTATACCGAAGAGATATATCTTGTAGCGCCCCCTTCTCGCGTCCGCTTAGAATTAAACGCGTTTGAAAATTCGCGCGTGTTCGACACTTCGATAGTCACACGAAGTATTGTAACGTACTAGACATAGGTAAGTGTTATTAATAGTATAGACGGTACTGGTTAAAACTACATAAAATAAAGTATCTGCAATTTTATAATATCGGGAAATGGATCTGCATTTCTTATCGTTAAACGAACTTTACGAGTTGAAGTGCTTGTTGATTAACAGTCGATAACTTTTTTTTTTACCGGGAAAAACTATTCTCGCAAGCGATATATCGTTCGTATTCACGAATTGTCGTTACCCTGATATTGTGCAGTCGAACAAAATCTGACTGAACGAAAGAATTAATCTGCTTTGAGTACGTTTACAACTGTGTTTCTCCAGTGGTACCCAAAATCACTGATCATTCGTAAAATAGCACCATTTTAATGATAATCATTCTCTTCAAAGATAACTTTTACGCAATTTAGCGGAATCGTTCTGAAAACTTTAAGGCAAGTCGGCGCTAACCTCAAAACGAAACATTACGAAATACATATCGTTTGTTCATTAAAGTTCAACTTGAATTGCAATTACCTCGAAAAATAATCGCGTGACGCTAAACTCAAATTGAAATGTAATTTTCCTCTAAAGTAATTTATCTGTTCGAATATTCCCGCGAAAAATTTTCAGAACGAATCTTTGGCGCACTCACTACGATGATGTGCGCGTGTATGCTATACGATATAATAGAAAGTCGTACGCAACACTGAATCTCGTGTTATTATCGCGATAATTATACGCTTCTCGTTGGATGGAAGGGGAATAAATATGCGCGAAGGACAATTCTTGTTTTTCTTCTTAAGTACTCGCTATATAAGTATGGGATTATTAGACCTTATACACGGTGTGTATCTGTGCATTGATGTACGCTTCCATATGTGTGTGTGTCCTTACGTGTACGTTCCTCGTGTACCATGCATACACGTGATATACATGCACGTACGTGTAACAAATTATACACATGTAAGCTATGTCGAACACACAGCCTTCGCTAGATACAGCGTTTAAGATTCGACAGCTTTCTTCGAATTCTTTTTTGTTCGTTCCACGATTTGCTGTGGAGTTGAGTACGAATAAAGAACCTTAATTCAGTTTATCTACAGTAGGCATGCGCGAATACATATTAATCGAGTTAAATCAATCTCCTTCAATGAGAGTGAATTATTCAATAATTAACTTAAAACAAGACTGTTCGTCATGTTTAAGTAAACATAATCTGAGGAAGACTATACGGTTAAGTACATTATAACGGTCAACCGAGTAACTGAGTCGTAGAAACGTGTACTATTGAATCTTTGCGATATGTAATTGGAGTGAAGTTAGAATTCGCGCATACCAGATCTATGATAATTATTATAATAACTTTCCGACAGTGATCTTTGCGTACGTATTTCGCTTTTGTGCCCCTATTTTCGCGTTTTCAAGAACTATGAGTTCACCTTACAATCGTATATATTACATATTAGAAATCTTGCGAGTAAGTTACCATATCGATCAAGAAGAACAAAAAAGAACGCGTCAGAGGACTGTTCGAAAGTCAGCATTGATCGTGGACGTTCGTAAATATACAGATGAGCAATAAATTATTAGGCTCTAGATTCGAGTTACGTATCGTGTAAAACTCATTGTCAGGTGGTATTGATTGTGCATTCGTTCGTTTTCTCTGCGGTTACGATAATGACAATTCTACGCTTAAACGTTGCTGTCCTCCAGAACAAAACTCATTCTTATCCAAGCGGTAAGAATCTCTTTTCCAACTAAATTTGCAGAACCGAGTTAATGTAGCCGATTAGACTATAGTAAATTTGTTGAAATAAGAAGTACTTATTGAATTGCGTTCAACTCGGTTGATTTAATTAAGATACAACAAACTCAGGTAGAATCAACTCGGCTTGACTAAGCCAAATTGACGGAATTTAAATGAACAGGATTATAACCTGATTCGTTCCGATTCAACTCAGCTGAACTGAACACAATTCGACTAATTGTAATGAATACACAATTATTTGAAGGTAGAAACAATCCGTTTGAACGTTCACAGAACCGCGACAGATTACCGATATTTGTATGTATACACGCATATGTATATATACATATTTGTTTCTGTATTCTCAGTAAGATATTTACAAAAAAAGTGTAGCAAAGTACGCTCGTTTATAACATATGATATATAATATCACTGGATCCATTAAATGTTATTTTGGAGAGTTATTAATTCATGTCGTACGTGCGCGATCGTTTCTTACTATGATCTACGTAAACGTTTTTGTAAATTGGTTTGACATTTCAGTCAATAACTTCGTGAACTACTATCATATGTATATACAGGGTATCCCAAAAATATCGGACAATCTGCAACGTGCATATTCCTCATGCAAATACAAATCGAAAAGTTCTTCATGGTTTTCTAATCTGAAGCTTCATTTCCGAGATATTAGCAGTTAAACAAAGTCCAATCAGCTGAGCAGTGGGCTACACGTACGCGCAGACGCAGTCAAGAAGCACATGTAGCAAACCGCTCAGCTGATTGGAGTTCGTTTAACTGCTAATATCTCGGAAATGGAGCTTCAGATTAGAAAACAGTAAAGGACTTTTCGATTTCTATTTGCATGAGGAATATCCATGTTGTGGATTGTCTCATCTTTTTGGGATACCCTTATATACATATGTACATGTATTATTTCTGCACCTTCTAAGTTTCTTCGCAATCAGTACCGTTTAATGCGTACAGTGTTACAGTTCTTTCTTTTAACCCTTTATTTCATTCTTTATCATTGTTCACTGCACAACACCCACGAGACGAATGGCCAACAATTTTCACCAAACGAAAATCGCGGAAATTATGTTCCTGGCACGAAATCTTATCCAACGGATTCCTTAAAATCAAGGAGTTTCATTCGATTTTTCAAATGGTAAGATTCCGAATAAAGGGTTAACCTTGTTCTGGTGTCTGTGGTACACTCTCGTCGAACGATTTGGTAAGTTATTGCGGTATTACACATTCCGAACACTTGACGACCCTTACGTTCGTGTACGTTTTTCGTACCGTGATCAGCATACTCGCTACAATGCCAATAAAAACGAGGGACATAACTCTACGTTGGTCCTTTGGGCATTAGGGTTCGAATTTCCTTCATTAATTCCTGGGAGTTCGAGAACTCTGATAACATTGCCCTCTATAGCAACAGTGTGAATTGTGATCCTTCTACTGCACTGGTATCGAACTCTAACCTTGAGTCTCACTCCGTCCTTGGAGCATCTTTCGAACTCTGATAGAGCAGGTCTGTTCTTAAATTTGCTGTGGTTACACATTTTGTATCAACGAATCAAATGTACTGTTCGAAATAATCAGAGGATCTTTATGTGCAGAGTGAACAGAGAAGTTAGCTGCAGCAAGAGTACCGTTTGACTGTTCATTCGCTCCGCCCCCTACGTGTTATCCCGCCCACATCCTGAACTTTCGGTTCTTGTTTTCACGTAAACGAAGCTTTGCACGAAAAAATATTATTCTACCCGCTCGATTCAGTTTTTCACGTAGAATCATCTTGTGTCGGTACATTTTGTATCCAACACTACGCTATTTTTATTGAAGGTTCTGCTCGTATACATACGGTATTTTCCCGAATATTACTAGATCCTCTGAATATTTTAATTAGAGTACTCGTTTTCTCGAACCTTCTTATATAGTAATAGCGCAATAACAATTCGCTGTTTCCGGAACGTCGCATATTTTCTGCATTTGCATTGAAAGTCCTCGATTTTCCTGCAGAGTTCTCTGGCTGAATGAACGCTACCGAAGCATCATGACACCTGGAAGTTAACTATGGTTTTGCTGAACGAGAGCGAATCATTATTTACATAGCACGGGAAAAAGAATATTCCCGTTGCTGTCATGCGTGTCGTTAAGAATTCGAAGACGATGCGCCCTACAAGAAAACGAGATCGTTTATTGTACACCCACAAGCAAACTCGGCTTTCACTAGGGGAAGAAGTGACGTAGGGGAAGGGCCTCCTATCACTTGGTATAGGGAATTACTGAAATTTATATGAAATTAACATTCGATTTAACATTTATTTCCGTACTTGAAATAAATTTACCGAGTGGTAGAAGGCCCTTCTTCTACGTCACTTTTTCTCCTAGTGGAAGTCGAGTTTGCTTCTAGAAAGAAACTAGCCTCGAGTCATCGATGCAAGGTGAAACTAAACGGTCACTTAGAAACACTCGCTTTCGTCACGCGGAACGATCCACCGAAACGATTCGTAACCCCTTCGATACTTATTATCTAAACGCTTAGTATGTCCTGTGCGGAAATTCTCGGAACGCGTTTGGTACGTATCTAACGTCGATCGCCCGACATAGACTAATCGAGCGAACGCCCAAGAGACGTTAACTTCGCGACGACTGAAGGAGAAAATGAGCAAAACACGACTCGAATCGTACTCGATATACAATATGTATACATACACTTTATGGATATATCTTCGTTTGAACATGTTCGATCATTGATAACAGGTGTTCAGCGATGAAAAAGATTAGGAACCATGGACCTAACGCTTAAACTAAGGCTACATGATATCACGGTTCGAGACTAGAAACGTACTTCCAACGGGAGGAATCAAAGACGAACAAACGAACGGGTTAAATGAAAAACATCATTTGGTCAAGCGCTTAGACGAACGATACAAATTGCTATTCTACTAGTGTCGCTTACTGATGAATAAACTTTGTTTACCGATCTGTGCGCTTACGTCGGAAACGATTTTATATTACATATTTACACGTCGTCCCTTTTGTCATTTACCTAACCTTGCTGGCATCCGATTTCCCTTTCGTAGCACATTCACCGTCTCCCCCACCTCGTTCCCCCTTTTTTTGGTATATAGCGAATGATATACTGTATACTTCCGTATGTAACTCAGCAAAATTTATATCGACATACGTTCGTCATAGGTATGAATGCTAATGATTTTTTGGATACGCGTGTGACGAAACGTAGCTATATTTGGTTCATGTGGCATTTCGTGGAGAGCATCTTAAAGATGGCCGATTTACTTATGTCTAGAAGTTTTAAGTCTAGATTTGGAGCAACTATTACGAATGCACAGGTGACTATGGAATGTTTGATAAGAACTAAAAGTTCTAACGTGAAGAAACTTTAGAACTTGCCTAGATGGTACAGATCTGACGGGATTCTTTACGCTGCACAATTTGATATACCTTATTGCAGAAATAGCTGTCAATAACCACAGAAAAAAAACCTCAGGAGTGTTGAATTCAATCAGTTGATAACATTTGTTAATTTAAATAGAACAGCCGTAGGACACTAATAAGTCTGCATTGATGAACCAATTGTACTCCATCAAATCCCCCCGGGTCAAATTAAAATAGAAACTCCGTAGCTCAGAGTCAATGCTATCACTGGATGTAGCCTAACTAACACACCAAAACACGCTCAAACGTACCTCAACAGAAGGAAAGTCTCTCTAAACTTACCACATTCATAGAAACGTATCCATTATGCACATTCTAACCCCAAAGAAATCGACCAGTATCACATGTAAACCGAAAGTAAAAGCTCCGAGGCTTCGCAAGCTGATTAACAACCCCGATAAGTGATCCGCTCAGCGTGGAGACTTGAATACGCGGCTCGAGCATGGGCCTCGAGTCATATAGTCCAGACCTGCACCTTCTCCGCGACGATGCACCAGCTCGCGTGGTCGTAATAAGACGAGATAATATGCAAGTTCTCCACGTATTTGTTAATCAATTGGTCCAGCTCACCCTCCCTGAACACGTGATAGTACTGATGGTAAGTGATCGCGCCACCGCCCCGATCAGACGGCAAGGATTCCTGTGACGATGAGGCACTGAGAGTGGCGTTACTCCCTGTGCTGGTGACCAAGCAATCGGTGCTGCGTTTACTGTTATCAGGGTACCTAGGTGGCGTCTCTTCGGAGGCCGATCGTCTCTGTATCTGGAGTCTCCGTTTCTCAGCATACGATTTCGGGTATTCCGTATTGTTCGACAGCAAGGAGATCATACTACTGCAAAGTCTTCCGGTCGAATCCGCATGGCTTCCGTCGCTCAGGCTAATGGTATTGTCGATAGACTCGCCTATGTCACTAGACTCCATGGAGTTCGCTGACCTTACGTAAGGCTTCGAACGATTCTTCTCTAAGCTCTCCTTCTCGTTGATGAACTCTCCGGTGTTGGACACCATTACAAAATCCATGATGTCATCGGACGTGCTCCGATGCATCTTGTCCTCGGATCCGGTGGTATGAGCCACCACCTTCTCGGTGTTCTCGAGAAAACCATTGTTCGAATTACTCAGCCAGGCGATAGTGTTAGACAGGTCGTTGTATTTACAAGACATGGTGGGTTTCGGGATGACCTCGGAGGACACTATAGATTCTTGATTACCCTTAGCTCCACTTTTGTCCACGGCCAGGTGGCTACCAACTTTATTCCCTTCGACCTCGGATCTCTGGCGACACTGGTCAGGTTGCATTAGATTCCCACTGAGCCTCTCTGTGAAGTCTATCAAGTGCCTCCTACATTCCTCACTCCAGGTGTCCTCCACTTCCGGTAGCTGATAGTTCTCGCTCACGGTGGACTTGTTTCTCGTTTTGTTCTCATCGTTGACAGGCGTTTCCGTGTCCCCTTGTGTCTGAGAATTCACTCGATTGTACGTTTTCTGTATCACGGTCTCCATGGCGTCCTCCAGAGAGCTGGCCACGTTGGCCGCTGCCTTGAAGAGCTTTGATGTCTGCGACGAGTCCGTTGCCGTTTTAGCTTCCTCTTCTTTCGAGTCTGCGACGTATCCGGACGATTCGTCGTTAGTAGCGTCGCTGGGATCAGAAACATTCTCTGCTGAACTATCCAGGACTTCAGACTCCGTGCCTTCGGATTTGGTGTTGTCCTTCTTCGCGTACCTTTCATCCGAGATCACACTGATCACCGAACCTACGGACTCGGGTGACGACACTCCACTAGAATCGCTATCAAGATCATCCGTTTCAGGATTGAATAATTCCAACGATAGTAACCGAGGCAAAACCCTGGTAACAGCTTCGAATCGACCGCTAGCAGTGGTCGAAGCTCGCCTAACCAATGGAAACGATGGCTTCGTCCTAGTCGCGAAACCTGGTTTCTGTTTTAACAATTCTTTTATCTGATTCAACCTAGCCTTACGGCTATCGTCTTCTTTGCTAGGCTCGAGACCCTTGTCTTTTGACAATATTTCACTGCTCTCCTCGGTGGTCGGTAGCAACGGAGCGGTGTCTTCTACTGTCTTTGGTTCCTCCACGTCCACAGTCTCAGACATGGACCTGTACGCGCGTATGGCCTGCAAAGAAGGCTTCTTGCTATCGAAAAAGCTGTTCCTGCGGACTTCGACCTCGCTGTTCCGTTTGGTAGCTTGCGGATCCGGGTTTGCTGGCTGATACCTGTTGCTGAAGACGTCCGATGTCTTTGGACCAAGTGTACCTTCGCCACGTACGGGTTGCTGTGTGTGAGCGGAACCGAAGAAGCGCCTGTTGAACACTGGATTCAAGGTTCTAGGCGACAAACCAGGTGGACTAGGCGGTGGTAGAGATTTGCTTGTGGCTGGGAATTGTTTGATCAGGGGGGATATGGAAATGAGCTTGAGTCTGGCGGTGGAGACATCTGGTGGATGTTTCACACGAGGTGAAGGGGGTGCTGAAGTGCTGCCCAGCTGATGGCAAGTGGAAGGTGGTAAAATGTCGGCCATAGGTGGAAAGTCCTGCTTTGGCACGAAGATCACGGACGCGAAACTGTCTTCGGAGTCGACGCTCGTGTCGCTCTGCAGACTGCTGTCCTTAGACGAGTCTGAGCCATCTTCTCTAGACAGACGTCTTTCAACCCCTTCCACTTCTTTCTTCGCAGTAACCGATTGAATTTTATCGTTGGCTTTCGTTCTGGATTCGTCCTGTGCACCGGACGCCGAAGTCGTCTCACTGTCGCTCGACTTCCAGCCTTGCAGGATCTTCACGAAACCATTCTTGATTGATATCCCTGATACCTCGATGTTTGTCGACTGCTTGATCTTGTTCGTAAGGCCACTTTTAAGGAGCTGAAATCGTCTTGTCGCGTTGCCCGAATAGAGAGACTCCCGAAGAGCTTCGAACGTGTTTCCTTTGTACATCAAGTCCTCGTTCAGAGAAGCTTGTTTCATTATGTTCCGGCGTACACGTTCTTTCTCTTCTAGTCGCTCCGCGGACATCAGCTCCTCGTTCATCGAGCTTTGCTTCATGATACTTCCTCGCTTCGAAGAGTGACTGGGTTTTACCTGAATTAAGAAGAAAACCAAAATAGGGACATCCAATACACGAACAAGCCGAAGAAAGGAACATCTTCTTTTTTCTTTCAATAACATCCTTACCTGCAAGTCTGGAACGTCCTTGTTTAGGTCACGAATGGCAGTGTTATCAGGATTTTCCAAACCGACGTCCTCGAGGTGAGTCTTCTGCTTGATCAGCCGAGGCTTCGAACCGCTCAACGACGAAGATGTCCTGGACTCGCCGTCCAAATTCAATTCAGACGTTAACATCGAAGACAGACCGGGGATGCTGGACCTGGATCTGACCAAATCCAATCGTTGGATCTCCAAAATATCCCCGAGGCTCTTCGACTTTATGCTCAACGAATCCGGCTGTTTGGTCAAGGTCACGTTCACGTCCTCCACGCGACGCAACTCGATAGGCAGCTCGTCGACATCTGGCGGCTCGTCGTGCTCGTAGTCCTTTCGATTTTTTCCACCGCCGTTCTGCCAACTTTCAAGGAACCAAGGCCGACTTCCGGATCCACGTCTACCACCGGCTAGTTTCTGGAAATTATCAGATTTAATATCACTTTGGATCAGATTTCAAATAGAACACGCAGACGTGGATGAACGGGGGCAAAATTTAATTTTTTTCTTGTAGGGTGGGGCACAAGCCACTTTTTTTAGTCCAGGGGGAGGGACGCCCATGCCTCAGACTAATATTTTTAACACATTTATGTGTATCTTGTGGCTGACTGTCTCGCCACCTAATGCTTCTAGCGGGGCAAAAATATCTGTACACGATAAACTTTCCGGCTACTGTCAAACGGATATCGCCATCGGCGATCTCGTGTCCGACTCCATTCGAGCGTTCCTAGTTTCCCTCTGACCAAGGATCTCCAAAAAAAATTGTCCAAGGGGGACGGATGTAATCTCTCCCCCATCGCATGACTGGCGTCCAGGCCGCATTCCGCAAGCTGTTACCCTACTTTTTGGCGCGAACATTGTTACGGTCGCGCGCAAAATCGATAACGCTTCCCCGGACAATTTGGTTACGTATTGCGGGATGGTTATCATGTCGCCGGTATACACGACCAGTTAAGGATAAAAGAAGGGAAGAGATAGAGAGAGAGAGAGAGAGAGAGAGAGAGAGAGAGAGAGAGAGAGAGCAAAAAAAAGGAAAGATGTAATTTCAGGCATGGTGTGCACGCGACTGTGCGCCTCCCCCACTCCTGCAACCTATGTGCAGCACGTGACAACGTTTCAAGGAAACCTCGCAACGGGGCGTTACCTGCAACGCGCGACGGAAAAAGCTGTAGCAGGTCTCGTTCGGGCTGGAGAGACTGCTTGTCGACGGTGATGGACTGAATATTGGGTCGATCCAATAGCCTTTGCTCTTGCATTTTCGTTGGCTGTTCCTGAAAAGCAAGTGAACAACGCCATTAGCTATAATTATTGTGCTCGCTCTGGCCCTCCTCCCTCCCTACACAGAATTGCTTTCGCTAAGGAACAAGGACAAAGAGGGTAGCGAAACGCAATTTCGTGCGGTAATACGAGACCGGTCTCAGGGACATTTTACCAGTAGGCTAATTCTAAGCTTTTACCGCTCGGCTATTTTTGGTAATGCTGGAACTTCGGTTGATTCGGTAAATTCGCGGAATCGACCGATCGACAACACGTTTATGGTGCGCTTCTGGCAATGCTGTAGTGTCATTTAATCTCTATACTATCTAGGTAACTACCCTTGTCTTCCTTCTTCTTGATTTTGTTTCAATCCTGACTTATAATTTTGTTACTTATATCTTGTTTGTACATGCATACCAAAGGGCTTATTGCCCGTTTAATAAATAATAAATAACAAAAAAAAATGCTTTTCCCGTTTAGGCGGATAAGACTTGTCAAGTGTTAAATTGACACAGCGATAAGAAATTCATATAACGACGAGATAAACAGTTAAATTTGCAAATACTTTGAAATAAGAGTCACTAAACCCGGTCACGGTACCGAATTTGTCGAATATCAATCCAAAGGAAGGAGATAATGGTTATGAGAAGTTATAGATATTTTTATCTTTTAATTATCCTCTTTTTGTTTCAATACTAGGCTAGATGAAAAAGTATTGCCGGCTCGATGTAAATCTTAATGTTGATATGCAAGGTGTCCCCAAATTAAACGGTATGAGTTTCGCTAGTCGTACGTTCTCTGGACAGAAATAAAATACTGGAATTAATAGATAGTTACTTTTGAGCGTTTTGAGCGCAGTGTATGTCGTTCACATTCAACGTGCCCGAGTATTTCGATCTGCCCGTCGAATTCGCGCAGTAGGCTTTAGGCCACGGCACCAAGACGTCTTGAGACTGGAACTACAAACAAAAAGAAAAAACAAAATATTTTAAGATTTGAACGGTTACATCATTTCGAGAAGATATAATTAGCTCAGGCAAATGGAGGTTGTCAGTGGTATTTTTCTATCTGGAAGATTATATGACCAACACAGTGGTATGTATGTGACAGTAAAAGCGTGAAGTTTAGTAAATGTACACACTTACTAGATAATGTATATATTACCTACAGCACTTTAGTAAAAGCATAATATCGAAAGTATAATTTTTTAAAACAGGTATATTTAAACAAAAATGAAAATTGTAAACTTAACACTTTATTTGATAACTTTGGAATCTGTTTTTGAAAAAAAAAAATTTCCGACAGTGGAAAAGGGAGAAAAATAGAGAATACGCGATTCAAAGGACAACAAAAGTACGCTCCGTGTCAATTGAAACAATTTATCTCCACGTGTCGTCAAGCATGTGAAGTAGCAAATCCTGAAAAAAAAGAACCAGAAATAATACCGTCGATGCATTCGAACGGTTTACCTTGGCTCTGTGCATCGGAACAATTCTATCGATTCACCGTCACGCTCACGTGGGTGTATTTCATAGGCTCTGCTCCGAATACCGTTTCAATTCAATCGTATCGGATGTGACGACATTTTTAAGCCGATTCGAACAGCGACCATCAATTCAACGATCAGATTGCTAGAGGTATCTTTGCACTTACCAACAGATTTTGTTGAATCAAACGTGTATATCTCTATTTACGATCCGATCGATCGATATTACTTAGAACGGTATAAAATGAAATCTGTTATGGATTCTTATCTACCTGCATAATACAAAATCAGATGAAAACAAAATTGTTTTAGTATTTGTCTATTGGTATTGTGTACATGTATCTGGACCTTAGAGCCGGACTGTTTTGTGGAAGTAAATACAACTGACAAGGGGAGGCATGTAAGTGTTCGCCTCCGATTTTGATGAAACTTCGTATGTCTGTTAAGCAGTCAAAAATAAGGGATAAGGAATTTTTATCGGCTGAGACGCAACTGTAAGGGGTGAAACCAACCCTCGAAGTCCACCAAAAAGAAGGTGGACTTAATATACTCTGAATCTAGGGTCCAGATATAGATCCTAGCATTGATCTGTTATCACCCCATACACGTGAGCCTTTCATTATAGAGTACAGATACACGTTACGATTAATCGGTGCTCTGGTTACCTTCCTATGTCTTTGTTCCATAGCCCATACGGATATGACTAATCGACCGCCGATTCGGAGCACCCGCGCAAGTTCCTTCAACGCGTGGACTCGCCTCTCCGTTGTGGCGAAATGGTGCACCACCGCGATCGAGAGAACTGCGTCGAAGCTCTCATCGCGAAACGGCAGGGCCAAGTTGTCGCAGACCAGTACCTGAAACAGACAGAACAGGATTCTCAGATTTTATTTCCCCTGATATATTTTACTAATGTTGGTTAAAAACTTAATATTAATATTTAAAAATTTTAGTTTGCATAAACTTCCGTAGTCTACTAATACCTATATCATATTTTAACATTATATTTTACATGGTTTAGATGATACGTATATGGTGTTGCAGTATGGTAGAATCATCTGGCTCCTAACAGATCTATCGACATCATCCGTCCACAATAACAGGTATCACCAGTAGGTAAGAATTCCACCAGTAAATAATAATACTTGTGATGATATATTATACATACGGCTGTCAGTAAGTATAAAAGAATTTCTAATTACAGTGTTAACGTTCACGGTCACCAACAATTAGTTTTTAATTGATACTTCGGGTAATAGTAAT
The DNA here is from genome assembly GCF_001272555.1 of Dufourea novaeangliae. Lineage (NCBI taxonomy): Eukaryota > Metazoa > Arthropoda > Insecta > Hymenoptera > Halictidae > Dufourea > Dufourea novaeangliae. The sequence goes on along the minus strand of NW_015374017.1, from coordinate 1,535,610 downwards.
GTTCAGATGAAGCTGTTTCCCTTCTGATTTCGTTCGTTTATTTATAGACAATCCATGGCAGTGCGCTGATCGGGACGAAAAAAGAAAAACAAAAAAACAACGTTTCCCAGTGGGAACACTCCGGATACAATTAAGCTCCGGTAATTACGATTAGTCCGATAGGACAGGATACGGATGTAAGAGTCGGTTTCCTGCGCTCGGCCAACGACACACGCACGAGATTTGTATTTTCTTTGCGAAATGATGTATGTATGTATGTATATATATTCACCTCATTCTCCTTCTCACGCGCGATATCCGTGAAACGCTTGCACCGGTCCACTCCCACCTTAAAGATGCTGTGATTAACGCTGAGGTACTTCCCGTTGCCGCAGCCTGAACAAACAAGAGGTTAAGCGTGAGACAATGAATCCCGAAACCGAACACCGAAATATCAGAGCCTAGTGGTGTGCGAGTACACTCGTAATTTACAAGTTTGAATTTTTCGAGTAACATGAAATCGACGAAATGTTTGAAAAAAATGCGAGTTACTTGAAAAACTCAAATGGCTCGAATATTCGAGCGCTCGTAGACTTCGATGTACTTGAAAATGAATTTTTAGCTCGAAAATTGTCGAATTACTTGAATATATATATTAACAGATAAGAGAAGAAAATTTTATTTGACGCTACGAATAAAATGATTTGAATAAAAAAAGTATCTTCTATTCGTCGGATAATTCTCATCGAATAAATTAGATAAGACGACGTCTCGTCGAAAGTAGGTATTTCACGTACTTTAATCTATTAGATAGTTAAGTAGATCAAGTTCAATACGAATACAAATTTGCAAATTTATTTTCATGAAAAGTATAGTATATTTTTGAAATCATGAATGTACGATATAATTGATATTGGTTTGTTGTCTACAAGTTAAAATTTTTTACTAAATAAATTTGGTCAGTTTGCCATCTGAGAAGCTTGTACAGGGGATCAGAAAACTTGCCTCGATAAATTACAATAGGTTCGAATAAAACAAAGGGCCTATTTATAGGATCAAATGGATGGTCTGGAACTTGCTTGGCTTAGTACGAGTGTTACTAGGACAGAGGATCTAGCCACTGGAACTGATGGTTAGATGCACTGGTAAATGGACAGAGAATTAATTGACACGAGAGGATTAATGGAATATCCTTTGATGGTAAGTGTGGTCCACCACGAATAGCTATAACAATTCCAAATCCATGGTGCATGATAAATACTATAAGATGGTCGGTAGAAAAGATTTAACACGCCAACTAATTTAAGATAATTCCCTGCATGATTAGATCATGTCCCAAGAATTTGTATTATTTAATTTTGTATAAGTTGGCCATCACTACTCATATCTATAAACTTATAGTAGCATACACAATACATAGTTTGTAGAGATTGATAAAAATACCATCATTTTATAAAAAAAAACAATTGAAAGTAATCTACATATTTTATAATTATAACACGAACAGTACTGTCATCCCATTGAAATGGTCATTTATTTGTCACAATCAGCCTTCAAACAATACTCTTTACCATTACTATATAGACTAAAGACTCCATCTGGACCACAAATTGAAGGATTAGGAATTAAATAGAAAGCAGCTTCTCCCAGCATGTTTCTTATTAAGTCACAAGACGAAGCAAAGACTCTCGCGCGTTAATACACATTTTATCGACATAGTTTCGCTATGAACAGGTTGTGAAAACTATCCGTTCAATGGAAAAGCAAAAGTGACGCGTTTACAACCTCTGGGAAGAAGCCCACGCAGGGATCGCTCGACAATGGATTTCTTATGGTAAACAAGTGGGAAAAGATTGCAGGTAACGATGGAAATTACCCTTATGTCATAGACTTAAGAAGGTTCGGTTCCTTATTGAAGGAAAACTGACTGCATTTTTCACTAACATCATGGAACATTCAGCGCCAGATTGAAGGGGCACTATTGTTCCGGTCCCCACTTTCAAAGAAGGCCCCGATCTAAGTTTTCCGTCTATGTAAAAAAATAATTGAATGAAATATTCTTTACTGTTTTCGTTTTGGAATAATAAAAAATTGTACTAAATGTTGAAATAAATCGAATCAAAGTTGGTTAAAATATAACGAAGCATTAGGATCAAATGATATTTAATTTTACTTAGAATAAATTTCAATGTTTGCAGATTAATGTATTTTATTGTATGTTGCATTACAATAATTTTGTGAGCTCTCAATGGAAATCGCGAAGGATCTGCTGACAGAATCATCGGAGTTGTAAGGTTTCTACCAAACATCAATGAGGGCGCTATCATGCGGAACCAAAGTGTTTAACTTCCTAAGGGACGAATTTATTAACACCAAAATGAATGTTTCTTTTAATTCCTCGACTGTATTTAATTAAAATATATTTATAAACAATCACTACAATCAATTGGTAGAGTATCCTTTTTGTTAACGAATTCCCTAGTGAATATTTAATTACAGTTTCGGAACGATGCTTACATGAAAGAAAAACTGAACGTATATAATACGTGTCAGTATCCCTCAAGAGGTTAACCTGGAACAAAATTAAAAATATGTCCTTGGAAAGTGTCACTTCCATAAAAAGATCGGATTTTGTAAGTTGAACATTGGTCTGCGTCATCGTTTCGAAATGGAACGCGAATCAACAACTGCCAAACATCGTATAATCCTTCGGTGGATACCAGAGATGGGCAAACTCATTATCTAGATAAAAAGTTTCGAATAACGAATAAAAGATAAAAAAAAGTATTTCGTCATTTTTAATTCTTTAAACGTGGAAATTTCAATTTTTATAATAAAATGATACTTCTTTAACAATGAATAGATTCGTCCAGCACCAACTACGAATCGCTCCACGGAACGACAGTAAAGTAGTCGGTCGGTAAGGGGAGAGTGGTGCCGGCATCAAAGTTCGCGCCGGTCGATGAGTTTGTGTAATCCACGGAGAACGGATCCCACGGTATTTCAACGACCGGGATCACCGCGCGCGCGACGTGGGATCCAGGTGCACGAACGACAGGGGGACACATACAGGGTGTCTCGGCAAACTTGATCAGCTCGAATAATGACTTAACAGTACGATTTATGAAAATTTTTAGGCGTGGAACTTAAATGGCATCAAGGGGCACATCTTATAAAGTACGTGCTTTTCTTGTGGGTGGAGGCATTTCAGAGATTTCAAGGCATTTCAGTGATTATTTTATAAATATCTCGTTAACTATTAGGTTTAGGACGTATGAAGGTCCACACATTTTTACTCAGAATTTGATACTCTATCGATCTATGGTACAAAAAGTTATTATTCGAGCTCATCAAGTTAGCTGAGACACCCTGTATGCACACCGGTAAACGCGATCTTGCACGGAGTCGCGTCGATACATCCGCGCGGAGGTCAATCATGTGAAAGCGCGAGTGACCGGGGGGGACGCGAAGAAAAAGCGAGCAAACGAAGGAATAAAATAGACACGCGCTCCCTTAAATGGACCTACCGTGCGAGGAGGCACGTGTTATACAGAGTGTCCCAAAAAGATGAGATAATCCGCAACATGGATGTTCCTCGTGCAAATAAAAATTAAAAAGTCCTTTACCGTTTTGTAATCTGAAGCTCCATTTTCGAGATATTAGCAGTTAACGAACAGCTGAGCGGTCAGCCACACGTGCGCGCAGATACAGTGAAGAAGTAGAGGACCAGTGACTTGGGTCGTGCGATTTAAATAATTTTATACTACATAATTTATTACAAGTACTGACACATAAGTTAAAATGAATGTTAATTTGATATAAATTTCTGTAATTTCCGATACCAAGTGGTACTCTCCTCCTACGCCATTTTTTTTCCTAGGGAACTGAACACCAGAGTAGCTACTATTGACCATCGTGGGTGTAACGGATTTACATTCTCCCTTATTCAATTCACTCACGGAAGGCTGATGTTTTTAGCGGTCATGGAAGCACCGTTGCCTGGGTCCATTTGGACCCCTGTGCAACTTCTGTTTTAGAATCTATTTCTATTGGAAACGTTAATCTAATCTAATACGAAGTGCTGCTACTTTATATTAATTATTGTAAAATGACCGATGGGGATGAAGCCCTTGGAAAACTCGGGTCCAAATAGACCCAAACCCGTTTGCTATCCGATAAATCGTGGAATAGTCCTGACACGAAGCAAATTTTCCAGGGACACAAGGGCAGTACGCCTGAAGTGTTAAAGGCATTAAATCAGGACTTACCAATGTCGCAAACGAGAGCTCCCGGTTCTAGCTCCTCGAGAAACTGATAAATCCGTGGCCAGTGTCTACTTTGGACAGACTTCTCGGCGCATTGCTCGTAAACCTCGTGTACGTAGGCTTGCTCCAGTGCCACCGACCGAGCCACGTGCTCTCCCTCGCTTTCAGACATCCCTCTCGTTTAGATGATTTACCCTCATCCACACGCGTGTCCACGATACTGCAAGCAGAACAACAAGTTTATTCGTAAATGTGACGGCACGGTAAATCGTAACAGTTTCGTACAGTTTTAAGGCCTGTAGGCAAGGCCGAATTAAGACCCTCAGAGTTCCTGAGAGAACTTAAAAGGTTTTGGTGCACTTATATGCACGGTGAGTTAATAAGGACTACTATCTAAAATAACTCATTACCTATTAGTTGTATTAAAATACGTTCTAATGAATTATATAGACGTTTAAGGTACAATTTGATTACATTATCTCTTTTTTTTTTAGATTCAAGGTGACCTTGAGTTTTTTCAAAGTCCATGCATCCTTGTTTAATAGCATCATGCTATAGGTCGTGATATTAAAAACCTTAAGGTCGCTTATTTTCGTACTTATATGTGATATAAAATATGCATTTTAAATAAAACCATTCATTTTTTAAGGATCTTTCTTTCACTTTTTATTTTCATAAAACAATTTTCATTTTCATAAAATGAAACAAAGATTTTTAAAAAAATGAATGGTTCTCTTTAAACTGAATATTTTATTTTATATATATATTAGTTGTAACAACCGGGCGGCCAACAACCCAGGAACGACCCTTGTTACTTTTCTTCGACGCACACCGCATCGATTGGCCCCTGTTGCATTCTCCCACTTGCTTGTCGTATGTCGCGTCACTGAAACAGGTCGCTGATAATCCCTTTTGTCTCTTTGTCGCGAACCACCAGAAGCCCACGGAGTCGACTTTAATTAGAATTTAATCGAATTTAATTTTTCCTACGATGGGATCGAAACAATAAGCACCCATGGGCACAGCCAGATTATTATCTTAAAATTTATCCTAAGATAAATTTCATATTATTTTTCTCCTATAGGGGAGAAGGGAGCAAATTACAATGTTATCTTTAATAATTTTATTTGTTCATTTTGAGTATTTATAGAGACAGATCGAATCAGATTTTGTCCTCTTTTCGTCCAATATCACGAATCTTCAGCGATACAACGGATAAATCACCGTAAATTCCCTCGAGACTATCTTCGATGACATCGATACATCGAATCATTAAATGAAATAATTTTGATACTTCCCACCGATATATGCTCGATGGTTAATCACTTTCTCGTGTATCTCGACATCTTGCGAAATCTGACCCGCACACGACGATCCTGTGAATCAGCTAATCGACGATCTCCGACGTAACCCGTTACGTGGATTCCGTGACATTAATCAAAAGTTGGCGGAGGTCTCTGACAGTCAGTCTAGACGATACAGTTTTTCGCCCGATTCGGTAATTTTGCAGACTCGATAATAAATAGACTACGGAAGTTTAAGCAAATTCACAATTTTAAGACACTAATATCTAAAAATGAAAATGAATCAGAATTTTGAATTCTCTGCTAGAGGCTTTACTGCGTTAATAGTAACGCATAATAGTATTAAACTCTAATAAAACCTTTTTTTATTGCATTTCTCAAATTAAAAGATGCTATAAATAAATAAATATCCGCCAGTCTTATAATAAACCCAATAAGATATTTAACAGAAAAAATAAATTCCTATCTTTGCTGTTGTCTTAAAAAATTACTTTAAAAAATGTCATTTTGCATAAAAATCCGCAGTCTAGTCCTAAATGAATACAATAAGAAAGTATACTTTTATATATAAGATTAAATAAGAAAGTGCCTACAAGATACCAAAGCTATATACATATAAGAATACAACTGCCTACTTGTAACGGACTAAAAGCCTGAAATACAATAATAAATAAAGATTTCTTTCCACCTACTTCTTTAAAATTTTTATTCTCACACATGCTTCTAATTTTTATCCCCGGCGAAATTACCAAATCAGTCGAAGAATCGTATCGTCTGAATTTGCTGTAGTGAGCGTGAATACAGTAGAAGTCGCGAGACCATGCTTGGACGGTGTTTTTTTCGTTTGGTCATCCGTCGATTGATATTCCGTAATCGGCCGGCCGACGAGAAGGGATTCCGGTTCCGAGGTTGGGCACCGGTTTCATATACTTTCTCGTCACTTTCTTTTATCGAACACAGCCGCACGCGGTAGTATAGCATCGTGTTTTCAAGTTCCAAGGGAGTTAAGGCTGGTCGTTTATTGCCTGAGCCAACGACTTAATTCAACGATGTGTATTAGACGAATTCACGTTCACTTGGGTTCTTTCTATCTCGCGCCTCGATACTTCAATTAACCCCTTGCCGTACGATTTCTCTGACTACTTCACTGTCAAATTTATAATTATTAAAAATTTGTGTGACCCCACCTTAATGAGGGTTGGCACAGTGATAGGAGTTTGGAATTCTGAAGCCAATGACATTTGTTTCAGCCGCGTATGGCCATTAGTTTTTGAAATATTTAATGTTCAGTGCCAGAGGAGCCTTCGAACACTCATCGAGGATTCACTGTATCACCTAAAAAATTCCTGGAGTAGACTACCCACTTGTGCCAAAAATATACAGCAAAGGGTTAATTATCCCTTCAGCGAAGTTTCGTCCATTAAACAGGTATTGTATTTAAAATATAATTTTCGTTCGAGTCCATCGATCGCAATCGATCCAAGCCGAGGCGAAGGTGAACAATGTTCCGTCGTCGTCGCGGCGAGGGGATTAAAAATAAACCTTTTCTCTCACGGAACTTCCGGTAGATACTGAAATAGCGTGGTGTTCGGAACACTTCCGTGGTCGACCTCCAGTGTCCCTCTATGTTTCTCGCCAATGTGGTCTACACAGCTAAAAGGGGCTATTTTAAGGCGGCGGTTTCCGTCCAAGTTTTCCCATCCTGTCCGTGAAAAGCATGCCCTCATCCCCCACACTTTTATTGACCTTTTTACGGTCACGGCGTAAAATGTTCCCACGTCTTTGTCACGGAACCACTACCTTGGAGGCCAGTTTATTACGAATTTCAGTAGGGACACACAGTAGCCACTGTAAATATTTGATAATTGGTTGGTTAAGGAGGTATTCCCATTTGGAGGGGTCAACAAAAATGAAATTTTCCTCTGGATAATTCTTCACAATATAGTAAGAATCCACTCTAATACTTTTTATCATAAAGTAGTTTCATAATATTCGGCATTTTGAGCGACAAAAATTGCACATTGACTTTTTTCCCTATTTCTTGGGCCCCCATTGTGCACCTGACAAACCGGACAAAAGGCGCAGAGAATCGAAATGAGTCGCATCGTGTGCGCCGGTCCGATTGGACCTTTATCGAGCTTAAGAGGAGAAATGTGCTCCACATACGTCCATCCGACGATCAATCGTTGCCGCGTTATTTCGAATACGTGGGGGGGGGGGGGGGGGGCTGGCGACGATGAGCTCCGGAGATATGATCGATCGATCTTTGTGCACCCACGAAGATATTCTGTAATGTCGCAAATACTGTCAGGTGTGCCCATAAATTCATTGTATACGGGGGACCGTTTTTAACCCTTGAATGAAGATGTCTGGTCCTTTGAGACTTAACCCTTTAAAGGCCAGACCCTTAAATCGTTATTTGAAATCTGTGAGACTGATATACAGGATGTCCCATTTAAATCGATCCCCTCGAATATCTCTGAAATTATTTGAAATACCGGAAAGTGTTTGAAACAAAAGTTGAGTGGTATCGAGGGGGACATAATTTGATGTCAATGGTTTTTTTGTGGGCACAGGCGTAGAGGATGTATGAAGGTCATCTTTATTTTTTTTAATGGAATCATATTTTTCTGGATGCATCGATCGATGCACTTCGTCATTCCTTGTAAAAAGTTATTAATCTATTTACGTCGAGAAACCAGTAATTTAGGAAATATTTTAATTTTAATATTACACGCGACGTCTATGGACGTAAACTTGTGAATGTAAACTTTATGACGGTGAATAATCGATCGATGCATTAAAAAATATATACTTCCATTTAAAAAAAATATAGTTGACCTTCATATGTATTCTACGTCTCCACCTACAAAATTTGCAATTTGAATGGTATTAAGTGGTCAGTATCCCGCAGGCGGTGTTGTTTTACAAATGTTACTTTCTTCTCACATATATTTTTTTCCTATTGCATCGCGAAGCACTTGAAAAAATAAACACAGATATGCACTATGATATGGCCCAATGAATTATGCAGTTATATGAAGAAAAAAAAACATCGGTGACCTCGAAAACTTCGAGAAAAAACCAATGCCTGCAGGAATTCTGACCACGTTAATACCATTCAAATTGCATACAAAATATTTTTTGCTTTTTCATAATTAAAAAAGATATTTGGGGGTTCCCACTTAAACGAAACACCCTGGGTATAATCTATTAGTATTATATTAATTTTCTAAGCGTCTATTAACAAAGATAAGTTCGCTTCTGGGATTGAACTAACCCGTTGAACTAACAAAACCTAACTTCTAAAAGTTGATCCTCGGTAATGTGTCCTAGAATACTTTCCGTAACCAATCGCAATCTGTTTCATCAAAAATGTATTCACCACGTGAAAAGAGCGTTCAGAATGTTATTGTTCCCTGTGAACACCGAACCATTAACGAAACCATTGGCGCCAGATGGATCCACACAGTTCTAATTACCAGCCGTTTACCTTTCACTTTTGCGCGTGGATGCGTTCACACGTGATCGGTAAAAAGCAACGATGTTGTTGGCGATCATCGAACAATAACTACTTCCTACTCGAGACGCATTCTGCTCCACGTGGAGTTACCTGTTTTCGGTCGGGGAACCGCGCAACTCGAGGGTCCTCGTCGAACGTGAAGACGACCAGAGAGGCCCACCTCGGGGGCCCAATACAAACAGGTCGAGTGGCTACTTGGTCGACGAAAGAAAAGATCCGTGGCAAGACGTCCACTCGTGGAACCACTCCCAACCACTGAGAGAGCAAGAACACCGAAAAACGAATCGTGGAAGAATAACCAAGTTGGAGTACGAATTAAAAAGACGGAATCCACAGGTAGATCTCCTCAACGAAACGGTGAATTCGTTATATTTTCCGACGTGGAAAACAATACAGAGGATCGATTTTTGTAAAAATGATGACATATATCGATATTTAAGAAACACTCCGTAATACTTTTACAGGGATCTCTCGAATCGTTTCGTACATGTTTCAGCGTAGTTTTTAGTGGACAAACACACAAGTCTATTTGTAATACGTAAGATTCCGATCTAATCGAATGTTAGTAATCTAACCTAGACCCTAAACAGACCAGGTTCAATCCAGATTCAGGTGCAAATCACTCTAATACAAGGTCTGGCTAGGCCTACTTAGTTGGGCCTAATGTAATCTATGGTAGATCATCTAGACAAAAAAAAAGTAATAAAACATAGGTCGATTTTGCTCGGATGTTACTTCAACCAACAGATTTTCCAGTTGATCCTAACTCGATTCTAGTCAAGCCAAATCGATAGACATAATTCTATCTATTTAGAACCTGGCGAATCTGACTTAAACCTAACTTATGACCTGTGTAATGACGATCAGAAAATCGTCCTAACTTGTACGCCAAATCTGCCTTCCAAATGGGTAATTGTCTTCTGAAATTGTTATTTTATCTATCTAATTCTATGACACTTACACACGGTGGAGGAAAGCAGGAGTCTTTGATAGTTTCAGCATCAAGTGATCCGAAACTCCTAGAACAATAGTCGAGGCAACGGAAAAATCATTTCATCCATTTTCGTTTGTGTTACGTGTCCAATTGAGCGTAGACACCTCCCGCAAGTATAATATCACGTGTCTACTTGGGAATAAATAGATTCTTGTTGATTTAATGCGACGTATTCACTTGGGAGTAGATTCTTGTTGGTCTAATGCCACGTATTCACTTGGGAGTAGATTCTTGTTGGCCTAATGTGACGTATTCACTTGGAAGTAGATTCTTGTTGATCTAATGCGACGTATTCACTTGAGAGTAGATTCTTGTTGGTATAATGTGACGTATTCACTTGGGAGTAAATTCTTGTTGGTCTAATGCCACGTATTCACTTGGGAGTAGATTATTGTTGGCCTAATGTGACGTATTCACTTGGAAGTAGATTCTTGTTGATCTAATGCGACGTATTCACTTGGGCATAGATTTTTGTTGATCTAATGCGACGTATTCACTTGGAGGTAGATTCTTGTTGATCTAATGCGACGTATTCACTTGGAGGTAGATTCTTGTTGATCTAATGCGACGTATTCACTTGGAGGTAGATTCTTGTTGATCTAATGCGACGTATTCACTTGGAGGTAGATTCTTGTTGATCTAATGCGACGTATTCACTTGAAAGTAGATTCTTGTTGGTCTAATGCCACGTATTCACTTGGGAGTAGATTCTTGTTTGTCTAATGCGGCATATCCACTTGGGGAATACACTTCTGCAAGTCTAACGTCGCGTATCCATTTCAGAATGGTAGAACACGGACTCACGTTCACGGACACATGTCGGACGGAGGAGTACAACCACAGTAGAACAGTTCTTGAAGCAACCGAAGGATCACTTTGTCCACCCTCCGTCGTTCACGATCCTCCGAAGCGGGGCTATCGCTTCGATAACGTAAATAGGGCACCGTGTACGCCCGGCACCAACGAAGAAACTCACCGGTGTCCTCGGTGCGAATGAACGTGAGGATCGCCCAGAGGGTGCACAGATCACGGGACTTCCGTCTGGTTTGTAGGTAAAGCTGGCAGACGTCCAGGTACGTCATTAGGTCGACGACGCTTGTCCCCATCGGTGAGCCGCGCGCGTTATTAGTATTCGGGACGATTCTTTGAAACGATGACGATTTACTCACGCGACGATCTTTCGATCCAACATGAAATCTGGATAATCGACGATTTTTCTGATAACAGTGATCGAAAGGTTTATTAACCGCCACGGTTCTATCGATGATTCTACTGTTCAAGAGAAAGTAACCTTCGTCACGTTTGTTCCTATGATGATTCAATTAGATATCTTTCGGGTCGAGGATGATTATAAAGTTCAGAATGGATTTGAGTGATCGATGCTTTCAATTCTCAGAAGACACCTCTGAATACCGATATTTACTTCGAATTTTGTAGGACTACCAATCTGTCAATCAAGAGATATCGCTCCTTCTGATCGATGATCCGAACCGGTACACGGTGTAACAACAATGTTTTTATATGTAATTCAAGAGAGTACTACTCTTCAAGCGAAATTCTAGCTTCAGTCTCGATTTGATCCGCCGGAACGAATGTTACCGTCCGTTAGCTCCGTTTAACCCGTCTGTAATCTTTTGTTTCAAACCTTTTTATCAAACTTTCGCGTCGTACTATCCTAGAGTACATAAAGTAACAATATAAAATTATTTTCTTACGAAACTCTTGCTTCAGATGGCAATTCACGCCTGTAAATGATACGTCGAAATTTTGTTGTCCAGGTAAGGTATAGGTTAAAACCTATCCTATGTTTAATAATATATCGTTATCTTTGTGTAACTTTTAGTCAGCGTCGGACTAATCCACTCTGAGCATAGCAAAACATTTTCTAACATCACCGTAACAACAAACAAAAGGAAAAAAGTTTGTGTCCGAATTCATTTTTCCGGTATTGTATCTGGAAGATCATGGTGATATAGTCGAGAGAACAGACACACAATCGTCACAGAATCACTGAGCGTTGGCGGCCTCTATACGTGAAAAACAAACGTCGATTTTCGGGAACAACAATCCGTGAATGTGCCAAGTGTTAAGGGGTGGATACCTCGCGGTCCCGTATCACGCGAGAACGGGAGCGGTACCGTTTCGTGGGATCAATCCGTGGAACCGTGAAGAGCATCACTGTGCTCTTCCTTCCCATTCGTGCGCAACGCCGTCGCCGCCCCCGCGGCGTTCTGTGGCGGTGGCAGGTGGAGAGCACCCGAGAGTGCCGTCAAAGGAAACATTGAGGCCTCGTTTCTCCACCCCCATCTCTGTCTCACTCTACCACGATCACTCCACCCTCTACACCACTCACTCTCTCTCTCTACGTACACTCTGCAATGGTCTAAAACTACATCTATACTACATAACAAAAGAGTGTTATATAACAAATTGTTATACAACTTTGCTATACAACATGTTTTTATTATAACTTGTTACCGAAGTGTACCTTTTGAACAACTCCGTAACAAGTTTGTACAACATTTCGCATCTCATTAATAATGGGGGTTACACTTGACGGATAACATGTAACTTGCTATGTAACACGAAAAATGTTATGTATCATCATGTTATATAACATTTTTCTTTCTGTTCTTCTAACAAGTTTTGTAACTTTGCTATACAGAGTGGGCCGGAAATCATAATATAACCGCGCAGGGGGTGATTCTACGCTGAAAAAGAAGAAAATATTTTGGTATAACATTTTCGCATCCGGGGTTCTGTTTTCGAAAAAATAGTTAAAATAACGGAAGTGGTACCACCAGGTCAATAAAAACCCAAAAACGATCGAACAGTTTAAAAGTTTCTCTCGTCGTAATTCTGCGTACATTGCACCCGTTGTAAATTGAGTAAGTGGCATTTTTATTTTTGCCGTTTTTCAGTTCTCGTGTTTCGAGGAAAAAGCTCGAAGAGAGAACGATCGTTTGCGCCGAACCGAGGTTGTAATTATTCTCGACGAAGATACGGATCGTGTCGAGAAATATGGATGTATATGTACGTATACCTGGACTGGGTGTTCCGTGGCGGTTCGAAGTGACAGTGAAAGTGTCGAGGAGAAAGGAGAAGATAGGAGCGAGATAGGATGTAAACGTTCCAACGAGACGGCACGCGCGCGCTTGAACGTTCGGACTTCGGAGGTTTGGCGTGCCGCGGATACTTTGAATTTCGATGTTCACCGCGGAACAATGCTCTGTTACTATTATACAGAGTGTTCCATGATGGTACAACTGGGGAGTGGGTGATTCTACATGAGAAAATAAGTAAAAAATATGGAATAAATTTTTTTCATTCGCGGCTTCGTTATCGAAATAATCGAATCTGAAAATCTGCTGGATACGCGTGCAATTGAATAGGACTTGGCTAGCGTGTCTGCCTATTGCATTCCGTTTCTACTTAATATCATGACATATGTATGTACGCGTTTCAGATTAACTTTCAAAGTCGATTTTCTCGAAAACAAAGCCTGAAATGGAAAAAATTTATTCCATATTTTCGACCTATTTTCTCATGTATATGGTAAACCAGACCTGAGTAAATGTTTATTTGAAATGAAAATAAGAAATAATTATTTAAAATCATTTATAAAAATATTTTGAATTTTTACACAATAATTTTGAATGATATATAAAAATATTATCGATTCATTCGAAATAATAGCGATTTCAAATAATGAATTATTTTTTTAATTTTTGAACAAGAACAGAAAGTTTTGATTTGCAGAAATTTTTATTTTAAATAATATTTTAAATGTTATTTGAGACGTGATCACAGGCATGGAAAAGAGATTTGTAAATATTTAAAATTTTTAAATGAATAAGGTCTATTAAGTAAAGGGAGTGGTTTGGTGAAGATAATTAATCTTGGGCGTTACAAGAAGTCGACGATCCAAAAAACCGGAACCGGCTGTGCACTTCGTTGAAAATGAAAAATGGTATCCAAACCCCAAACTGGCCTTCACAATCACCAGACGTTAATCCGATTGAAAATGTCTGGAGCATCGTCAAGCTAAAGCTTCATGGAAGGCCTATATTTACTTTAAAGCAGTTATACCGCCAAATTAAACTCGGAAAACTTGAGCAAAAGCATAGAGACTACACAGTGATCCCTCGATGAATGCAACACGAGCAACAGCGTTATTCCCACCATTGGAGGAGTTCCTCTGTGGAATCAATCAAAACAGGTTAAACAGAAGCTAAGCTGAAAACCTTTCCGCCTTTCCACGAATGCTTCGAAGTGGACCCGCATACGTTGCACTTATCGAGACCTTACTATACTTGAAAATTAAGGGGATTATGGAATACAGGTAATTGCATCGAAATGTGATACATGTACTATAAACCTGTTTTAGAATTTTTGAAAAAATATAAATTATTTTGCCAGATATCGTTCCTACGCTCTTGTGAAGCAGACTGTACTTAATACATGGGCAGAAATTCTTATCGCGTTTATACTTCTGCTTTTTTCTCACTCCTTTTCGTTGTATACACGAAACGGAGGGAGTGAAATGACGCAGCATCAAATGGCGAAAGATTTCGTGTCACCTATTTACGCGACGACTTTTCGGTACATACATCGAATTCCATTTTTTTTTTATCCCTCCGTCGTTTTCTATAGACGTCCTTCGCGTACCGAGTCCCAGTTTCAACCGTAATACACCCTCTCTGTTGCGCCTCGACTTGGAACTTTAACCCAATTAGAATTTATGCAATATTGCGACTGACCTCTCCCCTCTCTGTCTGCTTCTTCCGTTTCTGGTGCTTTTTTTTTTTGCTAACCAGAACACGTCACGGTTAACCTTTCACGCCCTTCACACGGCCGCGTTTCACGTTGCCAGAGTTCCAGTTATCGAGGCAATGGAATCGGTATTAACCCTTTTAATTATCAAATTATTTAAAAATTACAAAAAGATCCCAAGAGCAGTCGATCACGACCACGCGATCCGTTGTAGAACCTCGAAATTTTGTGTATCGAGGAGGCTCGAAAA
The DNA here is from genome assembly GCF_001272555.1 of Dufourea novaeangliae. NCBI lineage: Eukaryota > Metazoa > Arthropoda > Insecta > Hymenoptera > Halictidae > Dufourea > Dufourea novaeangliae. Next base: position 1,520,522 of record NW_015374017.1, on the reverse strand, counting down.
ACGATCGATAGATCCATCCTCTCGATCGTCCGAGGTCGTCAAAGGGAAATTACGCAACAATGAAACAAACCGAGAGCAGACTTGTGTCCTCGACGATCGACGCGTAACGCGCCGGAGAATCTCGCCACTTTCACCCCACGATCCAGAGATTTCTTTAGTTTCACGAGCAGCCGGATAATTATCGCCACGAAATTGTCCGCGGCGCATCAACGATGGATCCCCCCCGTAGATCGATCTCGCTGGTAGACGTTTCACACAACCGACACCGCGCCGATCAAATGGACATACTGATTTATTTAGGCGATTTTTTTAGACTTTATTGTATGTAGATGCCTTATGGTGTATAAAAACAATTTTGTAATTATTTTTTTCAAGCAAAATGACGGTGTACTGACAGGGCATTTCCTGGGTTGTTGGCCGCCCAGGTGCAAAAACAGTATTGCCGCCATACTTAATTTTGATATTATTTAATTAAGAATTTTATATGCAGTGTTTACCTTCATATCTACATATATATGTTAATTTTAACTCGAGCAACTACATTATACGAAAGGAATGGGAGCGTTCCGAGTAGCAGCGACCGTCGTGAAAGAATAACAAGTCTTAGAATATATGGACTTTCGCTCGTAACAACGGCAACAAGGTGTATCGCGAGACGTGATAATTGCACCAAAACGCGGCGAGATGCGAGATCGAAGCCGCCGTTGCACAGTGGTCGATTTTTATGAATCTACAATCCCTGGTCAAAACATTAGGGCCAACCATAAATTTCCAAATTTTTCATGGTAATCTTAGAATTAAGAGGCCAGAACGTATTTTAATAATAGTTTGTATTAACTATTTTATATATTATATACATAGGGGAACCTGTTTGTACCTTTTGCATCTATTATTATACCTATTGTTATATTATGTAACCTTTTTAACATATTCCAAGTAATGAAGACTTATTACAAAAAATTCACTCCGTGAAAAAATATGCATAAATAAAGTAATTATTTACTCAACATTAATCTTTAGACTGATAGTTATAGTTACATAGTTATTTTTTATCTTGATCGTACATATTGTGTACTTAACTTTTTGTTAGAAAAGAAGAGTTTTTATCATTTTTTTTATTAATCTGCAGAGGTATGTTTTTCTGTAATTTTTATATTAACAGACCAAATAAGATAGATCAGACACATTTTATCCACGCATAATCGAATAAACTAAGGAAATGGTGTACTCACAAAAGCATTAAGTGTGTTTTTTTTTACTTCTATTTGAACACGTCCCACATTCCACCGTAAAAAATCGGAAATCACAAACATCGGATTTCTACAATTTTTGTTATTATTTGTCCATAAAATCGACAACTGTGGTCGCCCCATAGCGTCCCAGAAACCTGGATCGAGGATACATGACCGGTGGCGGTTCCGACGTGTACAGACGTAATCGACGATCATCCAGTTTGGATGAGTCACAATCTGAGAGAGATTTGATCTCTTCGTTGCGTCAACCACAGCACGCGCGGTTAATCCCCGGTTTGATGATGCTCGCGACAGAATCATACGGTGGACGATGATTGGTTCTTCGTCCTGAATAATAATATCTGACTGAAAACAGACGATCCACATTCCATCGTGGGACGCAAGGACAGGGCGAGCAACACCCGGTATATAAAGCTGCGTCTACACTATATAACATGTTATATAGCAAAGTTATAAAACTTGTTAGAAAAGCAGAATGAAAAATGTTATATAACGTTACATAACATTTTTCGTTTTATATGTTATCTATCTAATGTGACGCCATTATTAATAATGAGACACGAAATGTTATACAAACTTGTTACAGACTCGTCTGAAAGGTGTAGTCTTGTAACAAGTTATAAAAACATGTTGTATAGCAAGGTTGTACAACAATTTGTTGTATAACACTGTTTTGCTATATAGTGTAGACGCAGCTTAAGGCATAAGAAACGAATGATAAGGATTCTCTTCAATGTTGGCGTTCGGTCGCGATAGATTCAACCTCCGAGAGATTACACAAACACGCTCGTGAAGACTCCACGGATACTTTTCCTTTTGTAATTGGAGAAATGTTGTTCAATTAACTCCCGTCAGGGAGAGTAAAGTGTATAGGCAACGTTCCTATAACGGAGCACAAAAAGTGTTCGTGTATTTTCGAATACAGACTGGTCTCGATTATTGTCCCGAACTCGGGTCCACGACGGGACAATAATCTTGTAGGGAGAAATGCTAACCAAATCCAAAAGAATTATTATTATTCAAGTAAGTCTATGCTTTATCTTTAATTTCGTCGTAACGATAGTGCAAACATAATAACAATTAAATTATAATTTAACTTTTCAAGTAAGTAACGCAAAGGGAACAATTTCGGATCACCTGAATCATACATCTGTATCTCACTCTGAGCTATCAAATTTTACGAATAAATTTCGAAATAGTTACTTAGTCAATTTTTGGAACAATCCTTTTGTCATAGTAAACTTGTTAGAGTAGTATCCATATACTAAACTGATCAGGAAGTGAGTCCGTAACGGTACATAACATCGTTGCTTCACACGAAGAATCAGGAGGATTATCACGTAAAAAAAAATTCCAATGGACAACGCTCATGCTCGATCTGGGTTCGTTGTCGATTTCGAAAAAACATTAGAAACGAGCGTTTCGATCGATTGCCAAACACACACCTGGCCGCCGATTTATCGTCGAAATTTCCCCCCCTCCGCCATGTTTTATCGCTCTTTCTTTATTGCTGGACCACCTTTGTTGCCGTCCAGCTTCGAGAAACGATGAAAAACAGACCGGAGCCGCACAACAAAATTCAAGGCAAAACACACATTTCGACTATTAATAAACCAACCCACGGTGAAATGTGAAAAACAGTGGGCCGAAGGACATCCGTGATGCCGATGTTCCGAGAATCGAAAATGTCGCTGCGCTTCTTCACTTTTTCTCTCTTTCTCTCTTACCTCGGCCCCAGGTGGTTCTCGAACGTTTAAAAAAAATGTTTCTGACATTCACCGCCGGAGTTTGTAAGTTCACGTAAAAACAACGGGGGAGGGAAGGGATGCGTTGAATTTGCATAATTCTCCCATATACGGATAACGGAGTCGGGTCCCCAAAACAGTTCAGTCGCGGTAGTCCAGGTCGAAAATAAAAAGGTGCAGAAAAATATCGTTTCGTTACGGAATCATGAATAATAGTTTTTGCATTTCTGGTGTATATTGTACAGGGTGATTCAAAGTGAAGACGTTAAATGTTGTTTTTTTTTCAGTGAGAAGATGAAAAGCATCTCGTTGGGGAAAAGCTACCGCTTGTCGGATCATTCAAGAATTTTTTTTCGAAATTTTTCATTTTTATTATAAGGGTGATTCAAAAAGCAAGTAGGGGTGTAACTCTCTTTAAGAGAAAGAACAAAAATTAGAAGAATCGAGAAAAGAGAATAATGCAGTGTTTAGAGAGTTACTCTTCGTTACTATTGTAAATATATTTTTGTATTGTACGGGGTGATTCACAATTTCTGTCAGGGTATACTTTTTTTTCTTAGATAGAAGTAACGAATATCTATAAAGGAAAAATATCATCTATCCGCTGAGGACATGAGATATACTTTCATGGTACGCTATAGGTTCATTCAAAAACTGAGTCAAACTACCATCGTGTGCGTTTAAATGAATCTAAGCAGGAAGGGCTACGGATAACTGTTGCGCAGGTTATTAAATTCTATGCTTTTGTAAGAACAAATATCGTAAATACTATAAGGGAGATTCAAAAGTTGGGCCAGACAATAAATGTCTCTTGACTGAAATAAGAAGGCTGCAGGTAATTATTGCGCCACTCAATAAATTCTATCCAATCATAAAGACACGAACAACCACCCCCCCCCTACTGTTCAAGTTCTTCCATTTCGTCGTAAAAACTAACGAAAATTCGCAGACTTTGTGATACTTTTAACGAAAACTGACGATTCACTTTATTTCCGACCATTAGACTGCTAATGTTTATGCAAATTTTCCGTGAAGAGTTAACGTGAGTATCGTTCGAAGTGTATTATCGTTTTGTTTTTTCTTTCTTTTTTCTCGAACGGAGGCGTCGTCTTGCGTGCGCATATACCGTGAAGTTTCAAGTATAACACACCCATTGTTAGCTTTAATACGGATAATGATCGTCCGGCCTGAAGGAAATCTTAATTCCGTCGCATGGCCGGGAATGATCGCCGCACGGTAATTATACGCGGAACGACGACGAAAGTAAAATGCAACGTATGTACACGGTGGATAAAAATATAAGAACCAAAATAAAGACGATCACAATTCAACGATTCGTTAAAGTTTTTAGTTCAATATTTAGGTGACAGTGTTTGGTACAAGCGTTTCAATAATTTTTTTTAATTACTGTCGTGTCAGTAATTGCTTACGAAAACAAAGCTTTACGCTATTAATGTCAACAGTACTATTTATATAGTGTTTGGTTAGGTGATAGTAATTGGGATGTCAGTAATTCGATCGAACACGTTTCACGGGTATCAGTAATAGCTTTCGAGCTATATTTTTGAAACTAATAAATTTATAAAGAAAAGTAGAGTTTCAGAAAGTTTCAACAAATTTTTCCTTCAATTAGACATATTAAATAATAATAAATACAAATAAAAACTTATGTTTTTGGTCAGTTAATACAAAAATTGTGCAATAATGTCAGTGTCATTTTTTAAAGTGTCAATAATTAGGTCTTTTACCTTAGGACAAGAATAAGGAAAGACGACAGAGTTGACTACAAGTAAGGATGACGTAGCGGTTAAGGTTCATTGTGACGCATGTTTGTCTGTTTTCGGAATGAAAAATCGAAAGTCTGAAAAATATCTCTAGATGACGAATAGATAACTGAGTAAGTACATCACATCGCTAAAAGATGGGCGTAAACAAAATTATATGTTTATCTACATATAAAAAACCTGAAGGTGACCTTGAAAGCTAAGTGGGCGTAAAACACCTTCGAACAGCCATTCGTTTCCCACCAATCTAAATATGATACGTACATCAAAAAATTTATACGAACGAGAAAAAAGTACCTGCATATAAATATTGCGATGCCATTAAAGGCTATCAGAAGCTTTCTATTCGTCTGAGGTTTAACGAAAATAATCCGAGGGAATTAGAAGTTCATCTACCAAAGACGTTCGAATACCGCAAACGACGTTTTCCCTCGATCGAAAATTACCAGTTAACGTTCCACTTGACGAGACGGTGGAAGAGGAAATCACGGGTGGTGACGCCCGATGGGTTCGGGGGCATGTTCGAGGAAACCACGACGGGACAAAGTGGGATAGGTTAGAAAGTTTCGGGAGACGGAAAATGGTTGACAAGTCGCGCCAACTAGATATGGATATGTTACAGTAAAAAAACGCGTTGATTCGGCAAATGTATCCATTTCCTAGTCAATGTATGCAGTTTGTTCATTCTACAGCTGCACAATTGTTCATTCTACGTCTGCTTAAAATATAGCGTCAACCTTGTTTCAATAAATCATAACTGTCGAACTAACTAACCAATCAAAATTTATTTTGCAATTGTTTTAAAGAAATGCAATGTTATAATAGCAGGGCATTATTTAATAATTTGAAAAAAATAATGAAGGTATAGTCCTAATTGCAGTTTGATAGACGTCATCAGAGGTGTTCGGAGTTCGAACCGAGTGACCCAGCCTACCCTGTTCTTAACCCGGTTGAATCTGTAATCGAGGAGGCTCCGATATCTCTCCGTGTATCGATGAAGAACGGGGGGTGGGATTACGGATCCGTACCTTTCTGTCGCGGAATATACAGGGTGGTCCACGCAACTTGCACACCTTACGTAACTTCGAAAGTATGCATTGTATAAACAAATTTTTTCTATAAAAGTTGCATGGTTTCGAGGGATGCATTATACAGTGCATACAATTTTTTTGTAAGTGGAGGCGTATCGGACATTTCAAGGTCAACTTCGTTATTTTAAATGGCATGTTATATTTTTGATGTCAAAATATCGAAGAGTGTTGAAATCTGAGTAAAAAAGTATTGACCTATATTAGCTGTAAACCTAATAATTAACGAATAATGTCACCTAATTTCTTGAAAATGTACTGTGCGTTATATCAAGGCATACAAAATATAGCATTCCATTTAAAATAACAAAACTGACCTTGAAATCTCCCAAATGCCTCCACCTATAAAAAATATTGTATGCACTATATAATGTATCCTTCCAAACTATGCAACTTTGGCACAAAAAATTGTTTCATACAACACATACTTTAAAGTTATTTAAGGTGTACGTGTTGCGTGTACCGCCCTGTATTCTAAGAATAGAGAGAAAACGTGCGCAATCCGAGGGAAAGATGGAAGACAGAGCACAGTGGGTGAGACCGGTGGTGATCCAATGACGTGTGGAAATAGTGATGAAGAAGGGTCAGGGCGAGGGCGGCAATGCCGGAAGTGGAGGGGGGGG
>NW_015374017.1:1436931-1513800 GCF_001272555.1 Dufourea novaeangliae | reverse complement strand
AAAATGTTATATAACGTTACATAACATTTTTCGTTTTATATGTTATCTATCTAATGTGACGCCATTATTAATAATGAGACACGAAATGTTATACAAACTTGTTACAGACTCGTCTGAAAGGTGTAGTCTTGTAACAAGTTATAAAAACATGTTGTATAGCAAGGTTGTACAACAATTTGTTGTATAACACTGTTTTGCTATATAGTGTAGACGCAGCTTAAGGCATAAGAAACGAATGATAAGGATTCTCTTCAATGTTGGCGTTCGGTCGCGATAGATTCAACCTCCGAGAGATTACACAAACACGCTCGTGAAGACTCCACGGATACTTTTCCTTTTGTAATTGGAGAAATGTTGTTCAATTAACTCCCGTCAGGGAGAGTAAAGTGTATAGGCAACGTTCCTATAACGGAGCACAAAAAGTGTTCGTGTATTTTCGAATACAGACTGGTCTCGATTATTGTCCCGAACTCGGGTCCACGACGGGACAATAATCTTGTAGGGAGAAATGCTAACCAAATCCAAAAGAATTATTATTATTCAAGTAAGTCTATGCTTTATCTTTAATTTCGTCGTAACGATAGTGCAAACATAATAACAATTAAATTATAATTTAACTTTTCAAGTAAGTAACGCAAAGGGAACAATTTCGGATCACCTGAATCATACATCTGTATCTCACTCTGAGCTATCAAATTTTACGAATAAATTTCGAAATAGTTACTTAGTCAATTTTTGGAACAATCCTTTTGTCATAGTAAACTTGTTAGAGTAGTATCCATATACTAAACTGATCAGGAAGTGAGTCCGTAACGGTACATAACATCGTTGCTTCACACGAAGAATCAGGAGGATTATCACGTAAAAAAAAATTCCAATGGACAACGCTCATGCTCGATCTGGGTTCGTTGTCGATTTCGAAAAAACATTAGAAACGAGCGTTTCGATCGATTGCCAAACACACACCTGGCCGCCGATTTATCGTCGAAATTTCCCCCCCTCCGCCATGTTTTATCGCTCTTTCTTTATTGCTGGACCACCTTTGTTGCCGTCCAGCTTCGAGAAACGATGAAAAACAGACCGGAGCCGCACAACAAAATTCAAGGCAAAACACACATTTCGACTATTAATAAACCAACCCACGGTGAAATGTGAAAAACAGTGGGCCGAAGGACATCCGTGATGCCGATGTTCCGAGAATCGAAAATGTCGCTGCGCTTCTTCACTTTTTCTCTCTTTCTCTCTTACCTCGGCCCCAGGTGGTTCTCGAACGTTTAAAAAAAATGTTTCTGACATTCACCGCCGGAGTTTGTAAGTTCACGTAAAAACAACGGGGGAGGGAAGGGATGCGTTGAATTTGCATAATTCTCCCATATACGGATAACGGAGTCGGGTCCCCAAAACAGTTCAGTCGCGGTAGTCCAGGTCGAAAATAAAAAGGTGCAGAAAAATATCGTTTCGTTACGGAATCATGAATAATAGTTTTTGCATTTCTGGTGTATATTGTACAGGGTGATTCAAAGTGAAGACGTTAAATGTTGTTTTTTTTTCAGTGAGAAGATGAAAAGCATCTCGTTGGGGAAAAGCTACCGCTTGTCGGATCATTCAAGAATTTTTTTTCGAAATTTTTCATTTTTATTATAAGGGTGATTCAAAAAGCAAGTAGGGGTGTAACTCTCTTTAAGAGAAAGAACAAAAATTAGAAGAATCGAGAAAAGAGAATAATGCAGTGTTTAGAGAGTTACTCTTCGTTACTATTGTAAATATATTTTTGTATTGTACGGGGTGATTCACAATTTCTGTCAGGGTATACTTTTTTTTCTTAGATAGAAGTAACGAATATCTATAAAGGAAAAATATCATCTATCCGCTGAGGACATGAGATATACTTTCATGGTACGCTATAGGTTCATTCAAAAACTGAGTCAAACTACCATCGTGTGCGTTTAAATGAATCTAAGCAGGAAGGGCTACGGATAACTGTTGCGCAGGTTATTAAATTCTATGCTTTTGTAAGAACAAATATCGTAAATACTATAAGGGAGATTCAAAAGTTGGGCCAGACAATAAATGTCTCTTGACTGAAATAAGAAGGCTGCAGGTAATTATTGCGCCACTCAATAAATTCTATCCAATCATAAAGACACGAACAACCACCCCCCCCCTACTGTTCAAGTTCTTCCATTTCGTCGTAAAAACTAACGAAAATTCGCAGACTTTGTGATACTTTTAACGAAAACTGACGATTCACTTTATTTCCGACCATTAGACTGCTAATGTTTATGCAAATTTTCCGTGAAGAGTTAACGTGAGTATCGTTCGAAGTGTATTATCGTTTTGTTTTTTCTTTCTTTTTTCTCGAACGGAGGCGTCGTCTTGCGTGCGCATATACCGTGAAGTTTCAAGTATAACACACCCATTGTTAGCTTTAATACGGATAATGATCGTCCGGCCTGAAGGAAATCTTAATTCCGTCGCATGGCCGGGAATGATCGCCGCACGGTAATTATACGCGGAACGACGACGAAAGTAAAATGCAACGTATGTACACGGTGGATAAAAATATAAGAACCAAAATAAAGACGATCACAATTCAACGATTCGTTAAAGTTTTTAGTTCAATATTTAGGTGACAGTGTTTGGTACAAGCGTTTCAATAATTTTTTTTAATTACTGTCGTGTCAGTAATTGCTTACGAAAACAAAGCTTTACGCTATTAATGTCAACAGTACTATTTATATAGTGTTTGGTTAGGTGATAGTAATTGGGATGTCAGTAATTCGATCGAACACGTTTCACGGGTATCAGTAATAGCTTTCGAGCTATATTTTTGAAACTAATAAATTTATAAAGAAAAGTAGAGTTTCAGAAAGTTTCAACAAATTTTTCCTTCAATTAGACATATTAAATAATAATAAATACAAATAAAAACTTATGTTTTTGGTCAGTTAATACAAAAATTGTGCAATAATGTCAGTGTCATTTTTTAAAGTGTCAATAATTAGGTCTTTTACCTTAGGACAAGAATAAGGAAAGACGACAGAGTTGACTACAAGTAAGGATGACGTAGCGGTTAAGGTTCATTGTGACGCATGTTTGTCTGTTTTCGGAATGAAAAATCGAAAGTCTGAAAAATATCTCTAGATGACGAATAGATAACTGAGTAAGTACATCACATCGCTAAAAGATGGGCGTAAACAAAATTATATGTTTATCTACATATAAAAAACCTGAAGGTGACCTTGAAAGCTAAGTGGGCGTAAAACACCTTCGAACAGCCATTCGTTTCCCACCAATCTAAATATGATACGTACATCAAAAAATTTATACGAACGAGAAAAAAGTACCTGCATATAAATATTGCGATGCCATTAAAGGCTATCAGAAGCTTTCTATTCGTCTGAGGTTTAACGAAAATAATCCGAGGGAATTAGAAGTTCATCTACCAAAGACGTTCGAATACCGCAAACGACGTTTTCCCTCGATCGAAAATTACCAGTTAACGTTCCACTTGACGAGACGGTGGAAGAGGAAATCACGGGTGGTGACGCCCGATGGGTTCGGGGGCATGTTCGAGGAAACCACGACGGGACAAAGTGGGATAGGTTAGAAAGTTTCGGGAGACGGAAAATGGTTGACAAGTCGCGCCAACTAGATATGGATATGTTACAGTAAAAAAACGCGTTGATTCGGCAAATGTATCCATTTCCTAGTCAATGTATGCAGTTTGTTCATTCTACAGCTGCACAATTGTTCATTCTACGTCTGCTTAAAATATAGCGTCAACCTTGTTTCAATAAATCATAACTGTCGAACTAACTAACCAATCAAAATTTATTTTGCAATTGTTTTAAAGAAATGCAATGTTATAATAGCAGGGCATTATTTAATAATTTGAAAAAAATAATGAAGGTATAGTCCTAATTGCAGTTTGATAGACGTCATCAGAGGTGTTCGGAGTTCGAACCGAGTGACCCAGCCTACCCTGTTCTTAACCCGGTTGAATCTGTAATCGAGGAGGCTCCGATATCTCTCCGTGTATCGATGAAGAACGGGGGGTGGGATTACGGATCCGTACCTTTCTGTCGCGGAATATACAGGGTGGTCCACGCAACTTGCACACCTTACGTAACTTCGAAAGTATGCATTGTATAAACAAATTTTTTCTATAAAAGTTGCATGGTTTCGAGGGATGCATTATACAGTGCATACAATTTTTTTGTAAGTGGAGGCGTATCGGACATTTCAAGGTCAACTTCGTTATTTTAAATGGCATGTTATATTTTTGATGTCAAAATATCGAAGAGTGTTGAAATCTGAGTAAAAAAGTATTGACCTATATTAGCTGTAAACCTAATAATTAACGAATAATGTCACCTAATTTCTTGAAAATGTACTGTGCGTTATATCAAGGCATACAAAATATAGCATTCCATTTAAAATAACAAAACTGACCTTGAAATCTCCCAAATGCCTCCACCTATAAAAAATATTGTATGCACTATATAATGTATCCTTCCAAACTATGCAACTTTGGCACAAAAAATTGTTTCATACAACACATACTTTAAAGTTATTTAAGGTGTACGTGTTGCGTGTACCGCCCTGTATTCTAAGAATAGAGAGAAAACGTGCGCAATCCGAGGGAAAGATGGAAGACAGAGCACAGTGGGTGAGACCGGTGGTGATCCAATGACGTGTGGAAATAGTGATGAAGAAGGGTCAGGGCGAGGGCGGCAATGCCGGAAGTGGAGGGGGGGGGGCACGAACGTTACAGGACGATTGAAATACTCGAGTCGCGGGGGTGTGGAGAGACGTTGGCAGTGACGTCTGTGACGACGATACGCGCTTGATGGGATGAGGTGGGGGGTTGGAAAGGGGGATGGTATCGCTGTGATGATGACCAATGATGGCTCTGGACCATCCCCAATCCTCTGGTCGCGTCAACGGATTTCCGTTCCAACCCCTTTCGCTACCACCGGAATCAATGTGGTTCCATCGAATTTTCTACAGATTGGAAAAGTTCGAGATTATGTTTCACTGTTTAACCCTGGGATGCATATCGTGGGTATTTTAACAAAGCGTTTACGGTTCTGTGCTTCTTTTGATAGGACGATCTTTGTCAGCCACTCGAAGAGTTTTAGTGATACACGAAAATCCAACGTTCAATTTGATCCAATCGACGAAATCCTCTTATTTGCTTACACAATTCAGCGCCACCACTCGAGACAGTAGGGCCATCGAAAGCTACCTGTTACTTGCGTATTTAGCGTGGTAATGAACACGGTGCATGTGGAGGATGCTTCAGTGGAAAAAAAAGAAATAAGGGAATGAGCAAAACGATAGCTACCAAAGACAAAAAATCCCGTCTTGGTCATAAGGCGATATTGAACGAGAACCAAGTTCGGGGTGTCTTCTTTAACCTAGTATGCAAATAGAATCTGCAAATGTAATCCTATATAATCTCGAGTTTCTTTCCGCTCGTTTGATTCAGTGAATACCTTCGACTGGTATTATCGCGATGGCACTTGCAGATTCCCTTGAGAGCGCAACGAAAATGCATAAAAAGAGAAATACTGTAGTTAACAGAGACCCACTTCGATCTCTACGATCATATTTATTCAATCTTCGATTATAATCACGAATCAAATATGAAGCACACGTATAACATTACCTTTCCTTTAAACCGACGTTAATAATGCTTCCCTGATTCCACGTTATTTCCAATGCAGTCATATTGCAAATAAGGTATCCCGTTTACCATCGCAAACTTTCAGTCGCTTGCAATGCATTCGGAAGAACCGTGTATGCAAATATATTTTCTGGCCCGACAATATGTACACCGACGAGCAAGCTCGGCTTTTGCTAGGCGACAAAGTGAGGTAGGGGAAGGGCCTCCTACCACTGGGTTTTGGGAATTACTGAAAGTTATGACAAATTAACATTCGGTTTAACATTTGTTTCAGTAACTGGACATAAATCTACCAAATGGTAGGAGGCTCTTCTTCTACGTCACTGTTTCCCCTAGCGTAATCCGAGTTTGCTCGTGAGGGTACGAATACCGTTCGAAACAAATTCGATTCCCTTCTATGACGTCATTGTGTCGAGCGGAGGGGGGGGGTGAGAATTTGAGAATCACTGCGCGACAGAGATAGCCACTACGCCACTAATGGGCGAAATTGTGGTGGTGGAAGGTAGGGGAGGGTTCTCGGTGGTGGTACACGGAGGCAACGTGCCAGCCGTGAGGGGAGGCAGCCATGAATGAAAGTAGCGCGTATCGATTTACCCGTGCCGCCCTAGATAAAATATGGTAAATAGTGAGCCAAAACGGGCTGAACGAATGAAGAACGTCATCGCTCATAACGACCCCTCTATTTTTTTTTTCTTTCGACGACCAGACAATCTCTCCCACCGTGGTAAACATTTACCGACGATCTCTTTGACCGCACGTGTCCCATGATCCGTTCGAATTTCGCGTTTCAATTGTAACGGCCGCTGGCACTCGTAAAAACGGAATGTGAAAAAGAAACGGAATTCGTACCGTTCTGATTTCTAGTTCTGGCTGTGAACGTCAATTTTCTGAGCTGAACATCCCCACGAACATATGTGACCTCTGTTAGTTTGAACCATGTGTACTATAATGGTAGATTTCAAGTCGCTATTATGCTGCTGTAATTCATTCTGTAACAATAGAATTTATCGTTTAAGTATTTTAAAGGGAGTCGTATCGGATTTCGATGATAAAACACCATGGTGAACCTCTTGTTATTAAGATACTTACTTATCAATGACATTTTTCATAACTCCGTAGTATTGCATACAGTGTATATATACTACGTAAATAGTTGTTTGTAACTCCATTCGACTGTACGAAATTGCAGAAGTTATCGCGTCGCTCCATGTTTCGCCCTGAATAATTCACACAACTCGCGTAGTACACAGACATTACGTATCCACGGTAAAAGCGTGCGTCACACTTGTCATGTATACAGCGCGCCCGCGAGCTACTGTAATAAAAAGTAATTCAAGGTGGCGGCGGCAGCTCATGGTTCCGAGTAAACGTGGCCAACCTCATACGCACGCATTCGGCGGTAATTACCGTTGTCTGAAACTATTATTACCACCTCGAAACGCGATAGCCATCGTTAGGGAAATGTGTGTACACGCTTTCTCGAAATACAAATTCGACAAGCCCGCATTGAGATTCTCGTTGTTCCGATCGATCCGAGAGTAATTTTCGCTAATTCACATTTCATAGATCGGTGGAACGTGAAAATTGGCGAGCAAACTTAGAAAAAAAAAACTTACGGGAAATATAGAGCTTGGACGGTTACGCAGATCAATGGAACGATCGCAGCGCTATATCCGTGTCACTATCTAAAATTATTGTCTCGGGCTGCCGCCATTACCCATTCATGCGAACCGTCCCGAGCTCCTTGCACGTTAATGGCACCAAAATTCACCATTCAAATGATCCCTCAATCTCTTGGCAAATCACACGTAAAAGAGAATCCAAACCGTGGTTGAAGTTCAACAAATTCTTTCCTGCGGAAGTACACCATGTCCCGTGTGTCATTGATCTCACGAAGGATTTCGTGGGTGCTTATGCACCAATAGATTGCAGATGCACCCTACCACGGTTTAACGTGTCTGATGACTTGAACGCCTAAGAAACTTGACAAAAACTACCTACCCTAAATACGATAAAATACATCTACAGATATTAAGCCCAGTCATACGACGAAACACTACTGTCACACCTGTTAAATAAAACCGAGTCAAACAACGTCCCCTCGAAGTGTCTGTTCGCGAATCAAGGAACGTAAAATCCTTTCGTATAATGCATTAAACGGCGAGAGAAAGCTGTCAGTATGACGAAACGAGGCGCAACACCTCAATGAGAAATCTTGGTGACGAGGGGTTTCGCGGTGAACGGATCCAAGAATCATGACGTCCACTTACCTGGGTCATGACAGGGGTGGTATCTTCATGTTTCCACGGCGGAGAGGCTGAACACAGCTGGGCGTCGATCGGCCGATATATCCTTCTGTCGTGGGACGAAAACGACGGCACTGCAATGGTTGACCACCACTTCCACGCCATAACACGTACGGAAACGCGCGACGGGTTTACTCACATGACAGCTCGCGGGGGTGAGGGGAGGGGATACCTGGCGGATGACCGTGATAAAAACGTCGTTGTATATTGGCACACGGGACACCGGATAATTTTGTTTTTTTCTTCCCGGATACCGGGTGGTGCAAACGTTCTCTTCGTTGAGTAAAACCGACTGTCCCTCCGGCAGCCCCGCGGGTTGACGGTGGCTGCGGGATTGTTGGGGGTTCGCAGCGCCCGAACGAACTAGAACGAGGAGGAGGTTAACGGAGAAAGGTGTAACCAGAGTGAGATGGAGAACGACGAATGGCTCGGTGGTGCGACACGCCGTGGCGCCACCTTCAACCATCCCTAGCGTATACATATGTATATGTCACATGCAAAACTGGACGAGGGAGAACCAATATGATGGGCATTAGAATTTACCGTAGGTATTATACCGGTATTGTCGTTCGTACGTTCGCCCTATATAAGCCCTACCCTTATAGAAATCGAAAAAATACTGGTATCAAAATCATACCGGTTTAAATCCCTGTTTGTAACAGAATAAACTCTCGACTATTTTGTAAATATTATCACCTGTTCACCCAGAACCCTATTAATAGTTACTTGTTACTTATTAAGTAAGAAAGGAAATTTTCCTTTAAATATGAATTTCCAAAAGGTTTTGGTGTTACATTACATTGCTTGTACTGTCTTCTTTTGGTTTACAATTATTCCAAACATTAATATTAGAAAAATAACTGTAAAATTTTAATTAATAAACTGTATCAATTATGTTTATGGGAAAATTTTCTTCTTCAACCACCGAGAGTAGATGCGATTAACACTTCTACATATGTATAGATATCTCGATGTGTAACCACAAAAGTTTATTCGAAAATTGTTCAATGTAGACGAATATGTTATTTATAACTACTGCCATATAATTCAATTTTTCTGAAATGATTCTAATTTTACAAAAATACGGTAACAATATACATAATTTGATAAAAGAGGATATCAAATAATCAGATAAATAATTATCAGTATAATTTATCTGATTGAAAAACGGACTTCAAAATTTATCGAATTTTTACTCTCCGAAAAAATAATCTACATAACAGTAAACGAATTAATTAAGGAAAATTACTTCAAGCTGGTAATCAATTTTAAAAAATAACCTACATATGTACACATTTATATACTTATATACGATCTGTAATTTGAAATCGTCTGGAATTATGTATTTTTTTAATCGAAACAAAAAAATAAAAAATTCAATATCAATGTCATCGTTTGTGTATTATAAGAGAAAACAACAGAACAGATAGACGTTAGAAAAGTTCTTTATCTACGCGACATTGTGCGATACCAAAGAGATCATTCACTCTTCGTTTGCTCAAAATATTTCAAACAATCAAAGTGTATATTTACTGTCTACTTACTTGCTGTCAAAAAAATACATTTGTCAAGAAGCACAATTATTCGTAAATTTGCAAATGGATTGTAAAGAAACCTGATAAACATCTCGTCTTGGACTATTAATCTGATACCCCAAAATATTTATGCCTGCAGTGTAAAAGGGAAATATGCAAACACTGTACATAAAGATAGTAAATAGCAAAAAACACGTTTTTAAAAGGTTATGTGCTCATTAAAAATTGAAAGAACGGTACTCTGCGTCATCGATCTATAGTCAATAAAAAAAAGTATTCCCACATACCAACTCCTTCAAAACTAATTTTATAGACTGCTATTTTATTAGCAACATTTCTACCACGTTCCTCCATCTCGATTATTATCAACCTCCACATAATGTATGTATTTGACGAAGTAAGCGCCTTTTCACTACTTACGCATTATGCGCGCCCTCACGAAAACATTGCGTCATTATTTACTGAAGCGAGCTTTTCCTTGTTTTTACCAAAAGCACATGTGACTGACAGCCAAGTTTTTTGTTAATACATTTACTTGCTTACCGTTCGTTCATGGTCTTCAAGTGTTCACGCATTACGTTTTTTTTAAAATACAAATTTGGAATGCACACGATTGTTAAAATATACATTTAATACTGGCAAATATCTGTGTACGACTTTCCATAACCTATAACAATATTATTTACCATGTTTGGTACTACATATGTATTTCATATATTTATTACAAGACCTACGTGTGCACTTTTTGTATGTACTTACTTGTACGATAATAAACCGCCAATTTAAACGATGGTTATGGAGAATAAAGATATGATAAATCGTATGAAGTGAAACCTATCAATGGTACTCATAATTTTATAGATGTCTGGAGAAGATTCGTGCAATAGTAACAAGAAATCATAACAATCGAATGTGCAAATGTGACCGATAAGTCTTATCTAGTATGTACAAAACGAAAACATCTAAACGCGCGGATTTTAACGGGTGCATATAAGCAGAGGGCGTAACTGAAATTGTTGCGCAGTCTCTTCTTGCAGAAGTTGCCTCGTTGTCCGTTAAACGATCCGCCTACCTTTTTTAAAGATGTAAGTACATATAACCGTGCGTGACTTTAGGAACGGTAATTTTTGTTGAATGTGTCAGTTTAAATCATTTAAAAATATTAATAGTTTGAGAGATAGTTAAAAACTTTTTATGATTTGAATTTCATCAGAAATTATTTCCGTCATCCACGCATTTCGTTCGATCATAAGAATAAGTAAATTTTGTTATGAACGAACGTTTTCATACATTCAAACGTTATTTGATAAAAAGTATCAAATTGTAGGAATTCTACTATATAAAATTTATTAATAATCTTGATCAACGATATTAGGCGACTTTGAAAGTAAAAAAAAAACGTGAAGAGCGTTCCGTTGGATTCCAAGTAATTCGAGAGTATGCATTCTTCAACAATTTCAACAAAGGTCGAGATACTTTTCTACTTTCTACATAGACTACAATTTCTCTTGACTAATGATCGAGCTTGATGCTGTAACAAGTACTCTAAACTGTGGGTAAAAAATTATTTAATGCTAGAAATTGCAACTCACGAAATTACGAAGTCGAAAATCAAATCCAATTCAGCGTTTCATACCTATTCAGAATGTATTATTCGTTTTTGTACAAGAATATGCTGTATTATTTTGATTTTGCAATCGGTAGGTGAACAAAACTTAAAGTAACGATAAGCCAGTGGTTTTGTCATCGTGACAAAATAAATAAAAAATTTTGTTTCTAAGAAAGTCAAATTTGAAAACTTATATGCAATTATTCGTGCTTATAAAATATAGAAATGGAAAATAAAGGGACATGTCGAGAAAAGCAATTTTTAGTCATGTTTCTCGAAATGGTATCGTCGATCGATAAAGGAATACCGGAATCTATTCCTCGTGCGATTGATTTTTTCTTTTGATTAGGTAATCGGAATGAAAGTATGGAAAGTAATGCTATCGTAAAACCGGTGCTGATCGAGAATCAAGAATACTGTTCAGAATGGTTTCAATTTCTTATATTTCATTGATTCTTTCAAGGTATATGTTTAATATAGTAATTAGAAGGAAAGACGTTACCCTCGAGCATAGCTCGGTGAAATAATTATTAATTATTTGTTATTGTGCATTTTAAGCAGCTTTAGCCCATACCTAGTCTGTATCCAACTATTACTCGGTTCATTACTCTTTAAAATAATAAAAATTAAATAATCCATTTGTAGAAACTTTTCATCCTCTTTATGACTATCTTCAGAAGCTTTCAAAACAAACTTTACTCCAGACAGATATAGTGGCTCTTATTTAGAATATCCATTATGTACCACTGATCCGCTTATAGTCCAGGTAGCGTGGCTAATTATTTCTGTCACAGAAATGTCAAGTTTATCGCGTTCTACACGGTTTGTTTGTAAACACTTCCAATTATCCGAACGATCTTAATAGGAAGATTAACGATAATCCATTCGTTTGATCGTAAAGCATTACGCGAGTAACTCGTCTCATCTCTCCGCGAAACCATTCATGACAGAAACTTCAAATACCTATCTACGTGTTTCTTGGTTAAAACATAATACGTGGCATGTTCGAGCCAAGTTCAGGATAAAAGCAGGATAAATCGTCTGAGTTGACGGAATTTGCCAAGTACGTATCACGGTCACCCAATTACATAGAGCACGATGATTCTCGGTAGTCGAAGACAAAGGCGATATTTGCGGATAAAAATCTGCTCACGATTGTCTTTCGTAGGCGTAATTGTACCGTAATAGTTGCAACGGCGATCAGCACGTTAGTGTGCGGGGCCCCGTTCCTCGTACGAAAGGAAATCAATGCTCACACCACCAACGACAGTGATTGTGTGTAAAAATGAAATGGGGCATTGGGTGAAAGTACTCTTGGCTTGGAGGTCTTATATCAGATCAGTCCGCTGAGAGCCGTGCAGGATGTGGATGGGAATTTTGCTCTGCTCCTAATGACAAAATCTCCTACCGACTCTGATAGAGTCATGCAATTTTGTTAAAATTTATTGTTCAACAAAAATTATGACACCGGAGTCATAAAACAACAACAGTCGGTTCAGTGTCTGTGTGCAGTGTGAAAGGATTTGTAAAAAGAATTGTGCATTTTTGCAGAATGTTGCAGATGGTATGGATATGGTGTTTGCTTGTGTCAGTGCCAGATTTGACATTGGCCCTTGAAAATGGTCTGGCGAAAACACCACCGATGGGCTGGCTTGCCTGGGAACGATTTAGGTGTAACACAGATTGCAAAAATGATCCTGACAATTGTATCAGGTGAGAGTACTGATCTTAAGATAATTTAATTTTTTTTCTTTTTGAGTTCTCTATAATGTCGATCTGATTTTGTTTTATTTTAGAATCATTCATTGAATGTTATGTTACTATTGTGTTGTAATTTCTGCATAGTATTTCGTAGTATGTGATTCTTTATAATAAAGTGAAACTTCATTAGCATCTTTGTTATCTATATCTCTGAATCTAAGAACATTATTAACCAACTCCACTTGCTAGATGGCTATCAAAAAATGCAAAATCTGATTTCATTTTGAATACGACCTATATAAATGAATGTGTATAAGAAATATCAAACTTCTATAGAATCTTCTTCTTTGCGAGGTGAAGTGATAGAAAAGAAAACCATAAATATGTTAAAACATAGTATGAAATTATGAAACTAAATGTTCATTTAAATATTTAATCTTTGTAGTAACTGTTTAATGTATAAAGTATTCAAAGTGGTTGGATATATTTAACAAATGTGTTTAATTGTTCATAAAATTAATTATTAAAGATTTAAAAGTGAAATAAAAGACAATTCTATGTTTATGTATATGTCTTGACGAATATTTAAACTTTTGAAATAGTTTAAAAATTTAAATATTCTATTGTAAATTCTTGTTTCATAAGGTATGAATTAGAACAGAATTAGCACATGCAGATATGAATCAGGGATATGTGATCTCACAATGATTCTTAATAACATTATTTAGAGCTATGACATAGTTGCTATGTAAATTTGTCCTCCAATGTTGTATTATTATGAAAACTTGAATCTCTTGCAAAGATCAGTTATTTGTAATTAGTACATATTAATAATTAATTAATAAATATTAAAATTATATAATATTTCATATTATTCACAAAAATCTAAAGCAAACAGACTATTGAACAGTGTATTGCTATTGTCAGACTGAAAACTTTTAAAAATTGCTTAAAACTTCATTTTTACACGTATAGTGATCGGCTCTTTCGCACAATGGCAGACATTCTTGTAGCAGAGGGCTATGCTGCAGTTGGATATGAGTATGTTAATGTTGATGACTGTTGGTTAGAAAAAGATAGAGATGCTCATGGTCAGCTGGTACCAGACAGACAAAGATTTCCATATGGGATGAAAAGTCTTTCAAATTATGTATGTTTCTATCCATTGCTTCAGTATCAGATAGTAAGATCCTAGTCTGACTACTTTTCACTTCCCCTGCGTAGATTCATTCAAAAGGTCTGAAGTTTGGAATTTATGAAGATTTTGGTAACTACACATGTGCTGGTTACCCTGGTATATTGGGATACTTGGAAACAGATGCGCTTACATTTGCATCTTGGGATGTCGATTATGTAAAATTAGATGGCTGTTATTCTCATCCGTCTGAAATGGACAGAGGTACAGCCTACAAAAAATAATAATTATATATATTTCTCTTAGACAAATTCTATCTATATTTACGGCATTATGAAATATTCTAGGGTACCCCGAATTTGGTTACTATTTAAATCAAACTGGTCGACCTATGATATATTCTTGCAGTTGGCCAGTTTATCAGATTTATTCTGGAATGCAGGTTGGTGTTAAATTATAATACCGGCTATAGAATATTGTACAGATCAGTGTTTGAGGGTATATAATATTTCAGCCAAACTATACTGCCATAACCCAACACTGTAATCTTTGGAGGAATTTTGATGATATTCAAGATTCCTGGAACAGCTTAGAAACTATCATAGATTATTATGGTAACAACCAAGATGGGATCGTGCAGAATGCTGGACCCGGCCACTGGAACGATCCCGATATGTTAATTATCGGTAACTTCGGGTTGAGTTACGAGCAGAGCAAAACGCAAATGGCGTTGTGGGCTATCCTGGCCGCGCCTCTGTTAATGTCCGTTGATCTACGAACGATCAGACACGAATATAAAGCCATTTTACAGAATAGAAAAATTATTGCTGTGGATCAGGATCCACTGGGCATACAGGGTCGACGTATCTACAAAGTTAGTAAATTAAACGTGTATTCGTAGTCAGAGACTTTTTTTTCTAATGTAAAATACGAGCATGAAAATTTAGCAAAAGTAAGAAAACAGTGTAGGCTTGGAATACGTTAGTAAGAATTCTCTTCTGTCTTTAGCATAAAGGCATTGAAATCTGGGCGAGGCCGATAACTCCGGTCTATCAGAATTACTACTCTTACGCCATAGCGTTCGCGAATAGGAGAACGGACGGCACACCGTCCGATGTGTCCGTTACATTAAAGGAACTTGGACTCCAGTATCCCGGAGGATACAGCGTGGAGGTATGTGTACATATAAGAATGATGTTATTTTAAAAATTTTTCTTAAATTGAAATACATAAGCGGTCCATTTCAATGAATCGTACTTCCAGGACTTATACGAAGATGTGAACTACGGCGTGTTGACCCCACAAACGAAAATAAAAGTCAAAGTGAATCCATCCGGCGTTGTGATACTACGGTGCGACTTGCACTTAGAAGATGTTTTCGACACGAATCAATTTTCCCAATTCACGCCGTCGAATCAACTGTTCAAAGTTAGAGAAAATTCGTTCAAGTGATACGAATTAAACAATTAACGAATTTCTAACTGTAATTTACCATTTTTTTATAATATTTGACAACACAATGTTACCATACTTTGTTAAGAAAGTAGAAAATAAAGAATTTTATAATCTACAAGCCTTCTACAAGAGTTCGTTGAGAATGATTTATTTAGAAAATATATACTCTTATTATGTACACTATGTCCGATACAATAGTATGGAATGTGTTGCGTTAGCGTTTGGACGTGCACCAAATGTATGCGTTATCAAAAATACGTTGCCACGGCGAAAGCTCGTACTTATTCCAATCTATAGGTTTCCAAGGCCACTGCCACATTTTCGTGCATCGTTCAGGATGCGGCATCATCGCTAAATGCCGTCCGTCCGCAGAGCAGACACCAGCAATGCCATCTAAGATTGTACAAAAATATTTCAATCTTACTTTCATTTCTTATAATAGTATTTACTATTTTTCTTGTATACTGTGTTTCAGACTAAAGACGTTGAAGTAGAACTTCAGTGCGGAAGATAATTTGCTGGGTAGACGTTAAACTATTTCAAGGTCAATTACATTTTCGATCATAATTTCAATTACGATCGATTTAATCTTCGAATCGATTGGATTTTCATAGCTTGAATGACATGAACTCTTACCTGTACTACCATTGGGGTTAAGAGGATATCGTTCAGTTGGATTGCCATAATCATCAGTGTATCTAATGGCTAAGCAGTTATTTGCTTTCAGTTTTTTCAAAATATCATTGTTACGGAATGTAAATCTTCCCTCGCCATGCACACTCCACACACCCAAAACGCTGTTCTCCATTCCAGTCAGCATGATCGATGGGGACTTATCAATTCTGACGGTACTCCATCGGCACTCGAATTTTTCAGATATATTATGATCTAAGAAAATGTCTGGTTTTGTGGCGTCGCCTGTTGCAGTAGGAGGATATAATTAAACGTGTTAATTATATTCATGAATCTTAGAAGCATGAATTTTTTTTATACTAGACACGTTTGTTACTCAATAGAACATACCGGTTTCGTTCCCTATCCATCCTAGCAAAGACATTAATTGGCATCCGTTACAGACGCCTAAGCTGAACGTGTCCTTGCGAGAAATAAATGCCTGTAATTGTTTCTGTAAAGATGGATGGAAGAGGAGGCTCGCAGCCCATCCTTTGGCAGAGCCCAAGACATCTGAAATTTCCCATTAACATGAATCAGTTGTACTAAAAATAACATGGGACGACGAAGAATATTGAATATTTTAGACCTAGTAAATACTTTTCACACCGAACAATTAGATTTTATTGAATAACTTACCGGCGTAACTGAAACCGCCAGGGAATATAACACCTTGGAACCTATCAAATGTGATTTTATTTTCTAACAGATCTTGCATCGCCACGTCCCAAACTTCGAAACCAGCTAACATCAATGACGCTGCCATTTCTCTATCACCATTTGTACCTTCTTCCCTTATCACGGCAACCGTGATATTTGCTGTACAAATAACACAAAATATAAAATTTCATGGCAACGTAAGCATACGCAAAATTGAAATATTACATACAAAACATAGTTCTCTGAATTTCAGATGATCTGACATCTGGTTTGAATGTTAACCTATAAGCTGGCGCAGTTCTATCTTTCAATCCACTGAACTCTTCTAATGCACACTCGACATTCGTTTGACGACATTCTAATTGATAACTAGTTTCTTCCCACAGAGACATTAAGGGCAACACCGTCGTGTCCAGAACAGTTTGATCTTGTACTTTAATATTTATCTGAAACCATCAAATCAAAATATGTACTGATGCTTCTGTTAATGACTTCATACGCACAACTCTGACTATATACTTTCGAAGACATTCCGAATTCTCCTGAACGGCCAATTGAATATACAGGAACATTGAATCGTTTAAATATATCCAATGCATGATGATAATTATCTTCATCAACTTCCAGTATCCAGCCTACTTCTTCAGCGAATAAAACTTCAACAGGCGTTCCCGGTTTGTGAGAGATATTAACATTCATTCCAGAAATACCACCGAAACACATTTCTAAAAGACATGTGATAAGTCCACCGTCACTGACATCATGGCCCGCCAGTACTTTGTCCTCTGCGACAGGAAAAGCATTGAACATTATGTGTATTGTTTAGACCAATGAAATACATTTTTCTTCTGTGTATAATTCACCTGCAATCAATTGCTGTGTAGCTTTAAAAGCATTTTTTAATAAATCGGCCTGTTTCATATCCGGAACATCATTGCCAAGAGATTTGTAAACCTGTGCTAAAGCTGTGCCGCCGATTCGGCTTCGTCCATTTGACAAATCAACGAATAATAAGCAACCAACTTTCCCAGCTGCTGGTGCTTTCAAATCTGGCGTAACTACCTACAATAAAATGTCGACAATTGAATGTGAACATCAAAATAAAATTCTTTTGGAGAACACCCTTGACTTACTTGTCGGATGTCGGGACACGGAGCGTAACAAGATACTACGAGCGTTCCTGGTGCTTTAACGACTTCCTTACCGATTCTAGCAGCCATGCTAAGGGAATCTTTGCCTCCATCAATTGCAATGCCAAGTTCATTCATGAATGAACACATCGCAGAACATGCATCGTATAATGCTGCACCTTCTCCTGGTAATTTAGCAGCCCACATCCAGTTACCACTGCACTTGATGTCCTAAAAACAAAAGTGTAAGCTGTAGCACAGAAGACGAGTATCCTGTTATATTACTGTGCTCTCCTGTTATAAAGAATATAGAGGTTTGATAATTAACTTGTCGATGCAATTGATACCTGTATGTCTGAAATCCGTGCAAATACTAAGTTGCTTAAAGCTTCTGCCACAGTCATACGAGCCCCAGCTACGGCGTTCACCAGACCCTTTATTGGCTGTTCTCCAATGGACGTAGCGATTCCAGCCTGCGCAGAATGACATATGTAAATAAATATGTTGCTAACAGTGCCATTCCTAATGATTCTTCTTATCGCTTTTACAGTCTTTCACCGTTGAGAAATGAGAAACTGCAGTCACAGCAACATCGGCGAGTGGCGTATGCAGGGGACCAACACATTGCTGCTGTGCTACCAATCCGGTAACGCAACGGTCAACTTTGTTGGTTAAGTATCGTTTCCTCCCTACTGA
The DNA here is from genome assembly GCF_001272555.1 of Dufourea novaeangliae. Lineage (NCBI taxonomy): Eukaryota > Metazoa > Arthropoda > Insecta > Hymenoptera > Halictidae > Dufourea > Dufourea novaeangliae. The sequence continues at coordinate 1,495,209 of NW_015374017.1, read as the reverse complement.
AGGCAAACGTAACCCTCTTTCCAAAGCAGACAGTACTGTTAAATTCGTTGGCAGAACGAGAGAAGGTAAGTGAGTCTTCTGTCTTTGCAAATTGAACGTCTGAAAGAACATTGAAATGTATTCGATTTAAATCTTGCGAGATGTTTATTTATTGTAAGTTTAGAACTATTTACGCGTATGTACCTTACGAGGCATTTTTCCAAGTACCAATTCTAAATCTAAATCCACCGGATGCCTCGTATCATTTACATAGTTCTCATTCAGGTACTTCGACACGTCACAATCGTTCTCCTCGGAAAGAATGATCTTTCCGTTTCCGGTAACGGTTCCCACAAAATTAATAGGACATTTCTCCCGTGTTGCGATTTCCTTGAGCAAATCACTGTCCTCCGGTTTACATAGAATCGCATCGTTCTCCTGATACTCAGCACCCCACAACTCTAAGGTACTGATACTTGGATCACCTAACTCGAATTTCTTAGTGAAGATAACAGCGCCTGCGGGTTCTACAAGCTCCTTTAGAACATTACCTGATTGTAGATAAAACATTTATTAACAGTGAAATATTATCGCATTATTGTTTGTAATTACAACCACGTAGAAGTATTTCTTACCGTTGCCCCCAGCTCCTTGATCGTGTATACTGAGTATTGGATTTTTTTGTCCCATTTCCGTGCATGCACGAACTACTCTATTCATTTTTTGTTCCATTTCTGGATCACCTCTTTGAACTGCTCCAAAATCGAGGTCCGATTTGTTATCGCCTTGCACCTGATGACAATTAATTTAACCGCCTCCTACACCTATTCTATATACAGGACCACCAATTTTAATCACTTCCATACCTACAACAATTAGTCGTAAGTTTTTATGTACTGTATTTAATCATCTACGAAGTAATGATTTTTCACCTTTTTGCGGTGGAAGTTTATGCGACATATCAGCGTCCATTGTACCCAATCCCCCACTGAACATAATAGGTTTAATCCATTCACGTCGTACGCCAACATTATCCGTCATACCAAAGGAACGAGCGAAGCCAGATACAACTGGTTCACCAAATTTGTTACCATAGTCAGATGCACCGTTACTAGCTTCAATTAGAATCTCCAATGGACTAGCCATATTATTAGGGTATGGTAAATCCTTCTCTTCCCATGGTAGATCATACTCTACGAAGAAAACGAATTAATCGATGAGAAACGTAGACATTTCTTGGATTTCTACAAGCTCCAAGAAAATAGAACGAACCTGGAATATGCAGATTACCAACGGAATAACCAGCTGTTCCAGCAATATAATACCCTCCTCTGCCGATGCCTTGGACGTCTCGTAATCTCCCACCAGTTCCGGTTGTGGCTCCACTATAAATCACAATAACCGTATAATGTCTTCTAACTTCTATAGCCAATTTTTGAATTATTTACCTAAATGGAGCAACGCCAGTTGGAAAATTGTGAGTCTCTGCAGTGAATATAAGATCTTGGTCCACATCTTCTAAACGAAGCGGACTACATTTATGGGTTTCACTGGGTCTTAGTGTTTTCACTTGATGTCCTTTAATCGCACTGCTATTGTCGCTGAATTTAATTGTATTGTTCGGATTCGAGTATTTCTGTGTTTCTATAATCATGTCAAGTAATGACTTCTTCATCTCTTCACCATCGACAATCATGTGACCTTTGAAGAACCAGTGACGGCTATGTTCACTGTTCGATTGTGCTAAATCGAAGCACTCAACGCTGGTTGGATTGCGCTTCAATTTGTTGAGGAACAGGTCCGTATAAAAGTCTAAATCCCAATTGTCGAATGCCAAACCTACATGAAGAATATAATTAATATTTTATATCGTATAAAGTAACGTTGCAGTCCATTTTAAGTATATACCTAATTTTGAGTTTACTTCCTCCAGTGCTTTTCGTCCACCTTTTAGAATATCTACTTCAAACCATTCTGCAGGTCTAAAACCATGATCAAATGTTTCTATAGGTTTCGTGTACCTGCATTCGGTCATTTTATCGAGTAGCGCTTCCGTTATCTACAAGAAAAAAAAAATATGCACAGAATGCACCACTTCTTTCCAAAATACTATTATGAAGTTATTGCACGTACAGCATCTTCTTTGTTTTTATCAATTTCTCCAGTATGTTTGATGCAATATCGAACTGCTGCTTCGATTCTTGTTATTTTATGTAGATGCACAGACTTACAAATTGACACGGCATTGCTAGAGAATGCTGTAGAAAAGTTCAGCCTGCAAGAATATAAAAAAACTTTCATTATTATATTATTTTAAAACGAATAATTTTTCATCTACTGATCTGCCTTACCTTGGACCAATTTCAATAACTAAGTTACCATCTAGTTCCCCATTGAACGCACTAGAAGTCTTCAAACTGTGTTGTTCAAATGGAGGAATTAGAATCCATTTTAACAGATTTAATTCTTCGTTGGTTAAAGGTTCTCTAGTTTCAATGTAGTAGCACAATTCTGTCTCTAGGCTACTTATTGAATTCGATATTTGAACAAGACTCTTGAATTTGCTTTTAAGATGGCCAGATTTCAATCCAGGTACTTTATAGAATGTTATAATAGCCATGTTTTATGGATCACTGATCACAAACAAATAAAATAAACAAGAAAATTAAACAGATAGAATGAAATATGGAAACATCAGAGTATAATGATGCGTATAGACTAATACTGAGTTGATAATTATCGATTACATTCAGTCGGACCCCCTGGTACACTACCAATGAAGTCATTATGTTATCTTCATTTATCAGTATGGTAATTGCAAAATAGAGTATCCATGTTATTATTTCAAAATCAAACAGAGTTTACAGTAAGGCCAAAAGGATATCTTGCTCAATAATATTCTTATCTTTTCTGAGATGGTATGTGTATTCACATATTACTGTGCTCTGAAAACATTTGAATCTTTTTGTTTCCTGTAAGAACCCTGCAGACCTGACAGTATTAAAAAAAAATGTTTATCTCTTCTAAAATAATATGTAAAAATGTTCAAGTAACACCTATTAAATTTCCATATTTCAATTTCTTTAAATTGAAGTAACTTAAATTTGACAACTAATCTATTATTAGACTAATGCCAAAGCAAGCTGAAAAACATATTTTTGAATCTGAAATAATAATGTTATAGACAGTAATAACAGTTTACAATAGTTACAGAATAATTTTATATAAAAACATAATGATCATCACAACTGAATTATTCGACTTATTTATTATGATGGTGACTAAATGATTTAAATTGATTTTAATACAAAAAATGTACTTTTTACCTCAATGATTAACTGCAAAACTATTCGTGACAGTAACAAGTATTTAACTTGTAGACTTACAGTATTATATATACATACATATATATATATATAAAATCTCAAAAACTTGTATAGTTGACTCGCGCAACAGGTTTCTTAACTGCTACTATCAAATTATAATTGACGGAACGATACATAACCTTGCCATTTCTTACCACGTGCTTTTATGTGTAACAATAAATACTTTTTTCTAATAGAAATTACATTATTAAGATTCATGAAATTTGAATGTTCTACGAAAATAAAAATTCTTCGTATCTGATCAAGCATATGGAATGTAGGAATATTATTTTGTTAAACATTTGTTATTAAAAAAGCAATTATTTGATCACTATACATTCTGGTTAATTATCATAAAAAAATTAACAACAATCACTAAATGACAGTATAGAAAAGAATTCTAACCATCCGTCTTAAACTTTTATTTATTCTACAATTATGAACATATTACTCTTCTCCATTCATCGTAAGATGAAATATACACTTTGCAGTCTTAACACATAAATTTTTTGCACGTACGAGTATTCTGAAGGTCATAATGTATGTAAAAAGTATCAAAACCACTCGTACGTACTGGCGAATAATTTATAGCCTAAATAGTAACCTGTTAAAAAAGATATTTCCTATTTAAATTGTCTATCCAAGGAAATCATAATTGGGGACATCCTCGAACTGCTGATTTTGTGGATTACCAGGAGCCATTGGTCTTGTCGGCATTTGGCCCCTGGCTCCAACTATTTGTTGCTGTATTGCAAGTACTTGTTGCCTATATGGTGGTTGTGGCTATAACAGACAATTTATACACGTTACTAAATTGTCCACTACTCGATTTCTTTTAGTCGACAAAAAATATACGATATCATACTTGTTGTAATAAATGCCTGAGACCCAGATTTGAAACAGGTCGCATTAGTCTCGGTGGGTTCGCCTGTTGATTACTCATGCCAGCAGGATTTAAAGCTCTCTGTGCTTGCTGAGCCTATACAAAAATATTTTCTATTAAATTCCTTTTAAGTCAAAAGCATAAAATAAAAAATAATCTTCAAAATCATTATACCTCCATCTGTTGCTTGTATTGCATTTCTTGTTGTTGCGCTACTTCTAAATTTTGTTGTATCTGTAAAAGTAATTGTTACACGTGATACAACATTCTAATACCTCTTGTCATTGTATTTTGCCATTTTTTATGCTCACATTTACTTCCAATTGCGACTTATATTGCGCTTCTTGTTGCTGCGCGGCTTCTAATGTTTGCCGTAACTGTTGGATTTTTAATAGGTTTTGATGCCTAGCTATTTCTATATCATCGAACGGTGGTCTCTGTTGACCTATCATCGTGCCGGAGGTTGGAGCAACTTGGGGGCCATTAATTGCGCCAGGCTATCGAGACATTAAGCGGAATAATTTTCTCTACCATGTTAAAATGTCGAAAAGGATTGATGCTACATGCTTTTACAGTTATGGTTTCATTGCGATTGAGGGTCAATTTAAAGTCAGTCACATACTTTTTTTACATACAATAATAATTTTTTAACATAAACATCTATCAAAATGTACAGACTCTATTCCAATTGTGCAATTTACCTGCATATTCATTTGATTTTGTGGTCCAGCAGATGAAGTTAATGTTTGTTGCGGTGCGTTTGTGGGAACTACATTTTGTGTTATTTGACCACCTCCCATTGTCATCGTATTCGTTTGAGACATAAGAATACCGCCTTGCGATGTACCTGTGCTGGCCATCGATCCAGTTATCGGATTCCCTTGTGCAGGTCCAGCCTACGGTATTGAATCGTCATATCTCTGTGTTCAGAGATTATTCATTCGTCGGTTAAAAAGATTTCCACTCACTTGAACCTGTCTCATAGAAGCGTGAGATGTTTTCTGTTGCTGAATTACTTTCCGTAGACGGTCCACGAAACCCGACTGATCGTTTGGAATGAAACCTAGATAAGTTCTTTTCTCAGCCGTGTACAGGAGAATAAGTACTTTTATGTCGCAGGTCGCTGTTGACGGCAAAAAGGTAAAGTGAACACAGCCTGCCTGTAACACGATTGTTCTCAATGGCTAATCAAGACAGCTGTGTTTATAAATTATTCGAAAATATACTGAGTACTAACAAATCCGGAGCTCAGAACTTTAGTCAACGAATCCAGTGCCTCGCAAGGTGTTGGGTGGAACAGGACAGATTTAGAATTTTTCAAATAAGATCCACCAATGTTGCCAATCAAGTGCTTGGGCATCAATTGCATAAGCAACTTTTGTGGCCAAGTGTCGGCTTTTCTGCAAATCAAAGAAGCATGTGTTAATTAAGTGAAATGCTTACAATGCCACGATTTCTTCCGAAAAGGAACTTACAATTCTGGATCACCATCTTTAGAGTTCGCGGAAACTTGACAAGGAAGATGTCTTGTCTGTTTCTGTGTGTCTGCCGGTGCTTTAGCTTTCTCGACCCACTCAATGATACCCTGCCATATTGTATGCCTTTCCCTTGAGGCAGTAATTTGTGGACCAGCTACAGGTCCAGCACTCATATTACCCTACAAGATTAATCTCTCGTATATAAAATTTTCTAATCAGAATAAATGAAAAAAACTTGCGTGAAATATACATATACACCTAATTTTATTTTTACGCTATAGATACGTCCCTGTAAAATTCGTGTAAAAAAACGTGCAATTTAGATACCTGCTGCTGTTGACTGACTGATGACACTGATGCCTGTGTCTGGGAAGCAGTAACTGTTTGTGGGACTTGAGTGGGTACAGACTGACTAACGCATGACACAGTAAGTTGTGGTGCACCTTGTCCATGATTTGACTGAGGTGCCATGGGTATCGAAGCTTGTTGCTGAACATTTTGCTGTTGTTGTTGCTGTTGCTGTTGTTGTAATTGCATCGTGAATCTCACTTGTTGTTGCTGAGTCATTTGCTGCTGTTGCTGTTGTTGTTGCTGTTGCTGCTGTTGTTGTTGCGCATTGGCAGCCATGACATTACTGTTAGCCACTGTAAGTGCACATTACATGTATTTTCTTAAATTCCTGGAACTACTTGATCCAAGTAAAGGATATGAAATTAAAATAACGTTATGAAGAAAAATTATACTTTAAAAAGAAAGATCTTTTGGCATATCAGGCTACATATGAAGAATACGACAAACTGAACCTTTCACACGGATATAGAAAACCACTATGCTACTGTTACGCCATCTACGATTAAAAGCGGTAGAGTTTGAAACTATATACAACCCAAGAGTTAAACTTGGTAGAACACTTAAATTGTCTTTCTACATTTATGTAGTTCGTATTCTTGCTACTAATAATCTTTTCATTTTGTTTTGCTCTGAATCAATAAGGATGATTAATAAACCAATATACCACGAATCAAGTAAACAGTGTGTATAATAATTACGGTACCGATACTAAAATTATGAATCTCTTATTACCATCCATTCTCTGCCCAAATGGTGTTACGTTAAGTCCCAAAGAAGGAGGCTGATTTAATTGCGCTATCAAAGCACTACTCTGCGCATTCCCTGGCCCAGTATTTCCTGGTGTTACGAACGGTCTCCATCTGGTATGACCTGCTCTTGCTGCTACACTTGTCGGGTGATACGTCGGCGGAGCGGATATTTGAGGATTGTAGGGAGGTCGTCCAGCATTCATAGCAGCCGCGATTGGTACCACCGTCTGATGAACCGAGGTAATATTCTGAGGTGTTTGGTTCCTGAATGGAGGACCTTGTGGTTGGGATGGTTGAGCGATATTCTGTTGAACTTGGTTCGTGTTCGGACTATCGTTGCTTTGCAGTGGACTCAATGGAATTTGTGCGGCAGTACCCGGAGTAGTGTGTACAGATCCACCGATTGGAGGACTGACGGGTCTTTCCTTTAAGTTGTAATTGCGCAGTAGTACCAAATGTCGCGGATCTTTAGCATAATTTTTAGTCTGGGACGATTGCAGATCACCTCCAGCTTTTTCAAACAGCTTGTACATTGCAGGTATCTTTCTAGGTGACAATATCGATAGATTAATGTTTCTCTGAAATAAGCAAATTTTGTATATAAGTCGAAATTCACAGTTCGTATTGAGATTTATTCATATTCAGGTACCTCTTGATACAATGCAGCCAACTGCTCGATAGTATGACCGGCGAATTTATATGATTCTTGTATAACTGTCTGATACGGAGGAGAATTACAAATCAAAATACAATGCTTCTGTGACGCCGTGTTTGGTTCACGTCGTAATTGCAGATCTTCAAAACATTGCAATCCAGTAGCCAGACCCTCTCCAATATTTGCATAAGATTCTCCCTTTCCGCCAACCATGCTGTTTGAATGTAAGTCTTATTATTGGTCTTATTCTTAAGACTGGAAACACATGACGTTACTTACTCTAATTTGTCCAGAACGAGCAGTAATTTGTGAGGATTAGCATATGGCCCAAACGTCTCCGTACATGGCGCTGGCAAACAGTCAGCAGCATGGTAAACCACTATACCATATAATGTTGCGCTATTCTGAAGTAAATGAGATGTAAAAGTTTTGATGTTTGGAAATCTTTACTGAACTGATTTTTGTGGTAAATCTGTTAGTGTATAACATATTTAACACATTTAGCATAAGACTCTAATAGAAGATTGCATTACTTGTTATTTTACCTCAGAAACATATTCCCTATCTTCAATAGGACCTTGATTGAAGTACCTATAAAAATATTGCAAATGAATGAATTTAAATAAATAAAATATAAAAAGCTGATTAACAAAGCAGAAGAATGCAAGAGATGACTTAAAACTTACTCAAGTGTTGGAAGAAGATAATTTGTTCTAAGGTCATTGAGATAGGCTCCATTAACAGCTGTACCTTCAATGACAAATATTACATCTGCCTGTATGCCGTGTTCTGTAGGACCAGCCACCATTTTTAATTCTCTAAAATAATATAAAAAATGTTTAAACATACGCAAAAGGAATTGTTAAATTTTCTATTTTAGAAAATGACTTAGTTTTCAGTAATATTTAGCCTACAGATGTTTATACATTTATAATATTTATATATAATAAAAGAAACAATAAAATAAACTTTAACCAAATTTGCAATTTATTCTTAACTTAATAAATCATTTGTCACAAGAAATAAATTTCTATTCATATCAATTTTTGAAAATTTATACATGATGGTGTAACATAATACAAACATTTAATTAAGTAACAGATTGTACTAATTTAAAATTTAAAATACCTGCTTCTAACATTTAAGAAAATTTACAGTTCACTGAACAAGTTTTGTGTAACACATATTTCTTAACATCAGACTTGTAATCAATATGTTTAGAAATAATGGTGGCACAAGATACACAGAAAATGTAAAAATTGGATGTAGCTATCGTACTATTTGTCATGCTGCTTTTTTTAAAATGATTTGTCAATATTTACAGCCATTAGAAACAACAGCTGATTTTTTCGTTACTATCAACAGCTACATGAATCATGAGTTTGTAGGTTAAACATATTCCTGATTATTTAACTAAATTATTCATCAATATTATCATATTGAATTAGTAGTCAAATACAAAACGATGTGTAACGATTATTAAACACTGTATTAATGTTAAATGATTTGTAATAAAAACATTTACAAACATAAAACATCACAAACAGCCCAAACTTGTTTGAGATGACCTCAGATGACATCAGATGATCTATCAAATCATTTTAAGGGGTTGGCAACAAACAATGTTTCAATGAACTATGGAAATGCACCATCAGTAAGCAATTTTTAATTCCACACGCGTCTTTATATCTAATTAAATTGATAATTCAGGGTATGTTAAAATTAGAAAAATGTATATTAAAGAAAATAAAAATCATCAACGATTCTACGCAACATCAAATAAATAAATAAGCCCATCTTCAATATTAAATTTATAATATTTAAAGAGTGAATGCTTTAAAACCAATAAACGAAAAATAAGTAAAATATAAATTTCTTTGAACCGAACATTTGTCGGTGTATTATATGTATATTAGTTTTACAAGATACAAAATGGACAAGCATACAAGATCGATCATCAGAGTGCCAATGAAAAATGAGCATTTCAAATGAAAATTTTTTGATTGGATGTCACGCGCCATTCGTGTAAATATTCCTCATGTCCTGTCGACAAAGTGTTAACATGTTTAATAATTTTGTTTATTTTATTGTCTCTGTGTATAGAGGATGCGCCTAAATAATAAAACACACAGATATATTCGCTTTGTGGATGTGAATGTGATTAACTAAAAACTTTACCGCCTCTTTTAATCCCGCCGTTTCAAAGATCATAAAAGCGATTGCCGCGTAATCGATACTCGGGAACTTATTCAGAGCTCTATTTTCGTATCAATTGTATAAAGTAAGAAATATTGCATGATTTTTTTCACATTGCTTTACGAGTAAAATAAACGTCAAATGATCAACTATTTCCGTGCAAGATCGACCTAAGGATTTTTTTCTTATAATCGACGTTCTACATTTCCCGCCAACATGGCAAATATGGCGGAGGTCAACTCGTTTCCCGCCAAACCAGCGCAGGGACTTCGTATGGCGCAGCTCGGTCGTCCGTAGCGGTTTAAGGTAGTCGTGTTTCCCTGCGGTTTTCCATCGGTTTCCCGACGAAAATGGGGCAGTCGGACGACATTGAGGACTCTACTTATAGTAGACACCAGGATTTGTGTCAGAAATTGAATATGGACGCGACCGCCGCGTCCGAGGCCTGGAAATCCTACGAGACCATTCGACAGAATTATACTCTTGAGGTACTTTTTGAATCATATACTCCGGTGTCGTGGCTGTTTCGAACTGTGTTCGTTTGTTTAAATTCCAAGTCATGGTATCTTAGGCTTTTCACCTTGGATCACCTTTTAGTTGATTGAAATCGTTAACTTTATGACGTACTGGATCGTTTGACTTTTCTAGCGCGACGTTCGATGTAGTTGAGTTCGCGGTTTGTTTTAGCCCGTTCACCAAGGCGCACCAATTTGAAACAATAATAGAGAACGTTCCTTGAACGTATCAATTTCACGATGCAAGGAATGCCTTGGCGTAACAGGAACAAATTGGTGAAAAGACTCTACCTGCCACTGTTTGTTCCTGTTATTTATACTTCACATAAGCTCCAATTGTTGAGAATATCGTGTTCCCTTTCCTTTATTAGATTCTTACAGTATATTTTCTATTTCTCCTTTGCAAGTCTTTCATCTTTCTTTCTGAGACAATCAGAATTATTATCCAGTTTTCTGACAGTAGACTACTGTTCAGCAAAGATCAATGTGTCCTAGTCAACCTCTGATGGAACTAGCTGCAATGGTGGTGAATCATTAGGATGATTTTCTTTACAAGCACACAAAATACAGCCACAATTCATAGTAATAAACTTATGGTATTCAGCTATGGAAGCATTAAATATCTTAGATAAAGAAAAAATCTATTATATGTCCTTGGTTGCATTGATTGTAAATGTTTAACAATCATGGTTTAATTAATTGTAAGAGTTAGTGCTATATATTTTATCTCCAACAATCATCCATACATTTTATCTCGGATAAAATATCGACTATACTTCGACATTTTTATAGTTTCATTTGAAGTAATCAGACTTCTGTTTGACAACTTTTTGCTAAATTATATTAAAGGATATTATGATTGTTTTCAGGGTGATCAGTTACATTGGATAGGATGTGCACTGTATGTAGCGTGCCGTAAATCTTCTATACCCACTGTTGGGAAGACAGGCACTAATGTGGAAGGCAATTGTGTGTCGTTGACTCGTTTGCTACAATTGTGCAACCTTCCGCTAATACAATTTTTTATGAAAAGCAAATCTTGGGCAGACATGGCAAATATGCCATCGGACTTTCGTTCTAAAATCGAGAAGCTGGAGGGAAATTTTTCTGTTTCTATGGTTATATTTAAGAAATATCAACCAATCTTCACTGATATATTTAAAGATCCAGCGGATGATATTTCAAGACCGCCAAGATCGAGAAGACACAAAGCGATGCCTTGCACTCCAGCAAGAGTGTTTGAATTCTGTTGGACATTATTTATTTGTATAAAGGGAGCATTTCCTGATATCTCGGATGATCTAGTTAATTCTTATCATTTACTATTAGTCTGTTGTGATCTGATATATAGCAATGCTCTATTGGCTAATAGGAAAGACCTTTTGAATCCTAATTTTCCAGGTAAATTTATATTGTAAAATGGAACATTCGATTAAAAGAAAATCAGAGTTATTAATTGTTCGTTTGTGTGTTTGTTCTGCACACTAGGTCTACCTCCAAATTTTAATGATGAGAATTATACACCACCGCAAACAGCAAATTGTATAGTCAGTTTGCTGTGTGAACGTCACGAAGCTATCGCTGTCGAGGCTAAAGTCATTAAGGAATATTATCTGAAAAACCATATAAAAAAATTATTTGACGAAAGAGTACTACGAGGAGATCCGTCAAATTTTTCTGGTATTTTGGAAGCTTTAAATTTCGATGGCAACAATAAAGCCATCAATAGAGTATATGAGCAACATGTACTGAGTGTCGGTGATTTTGATGAAAGAATCTTCTTAGGTAAATATTTCTTTATCGATTTATATGTATTTAACAGTTCCAGCTATTAATTTTGCTTATTGAGGGAGAAGTGGTTGTAAATAAAAGAAAACAATACTGTAACTTGCATGCTTGTATGCTTACTTTAATTGTCTTTGCTTTAATAAATACAGCATAAGTTTTTGCTTTTCTCATTATATGTTAATAACTGATATTTAAACAGAAGTGTATAGAATAAGAAAAATTAGTATTTATATAAACTGTGGTATTATTGTATTCATTGTAAATAATTACACGATCTAGAATACATACTATGTTCTTCTATTGAGATAACATTATCTGGATATCTTTAAGTTTATCTTACCGATCTACTTATGTTTTTTGATTTGCATTTTGTTAACTGAGGACAGAATGCACGATTTATCACTATCATGTATGATAATAATTTTCATTTCTTGCTGTTAACCAATTTGTGTTTGCTTTGTCTGGGGTGTGGTTTGAAGCTGATTGGAGGCGAGTCAGACTGAATGGAGTGTCAAGCTTGGAAATAGTTGGAGGAGATATAGCTTATGCTAAATTAGCCAAACATATTTCTCTTAAAGGTGGGTTTATAATATGCAGGAAATTTCATTTTCTGCTGTAAGATACGACAACAATTCATCAGATGTAGAAACATGCAAATTTACATTTTTCTAGAATGTTACACAGAAGTTGATTTTCATTAATAAGGATTACATTCACTTATTGCATTTTACACACTTGTTGCATACAGACTATAGATTATGAGCAGTATAATTGAGTTGGTAGATGTATACATACACTGTGTTTACCTTTCGTATTCAGCTGTGTAAACAAAATAAGTACTGTGTGGATGCACATGCAAATTTCCATTTTCATAGTCAGTTTGACAGAGACCAATAGCAAGAAAAAAGTTTGTTTCATCTGTTAAGTGTTTGCTCAATTAAAGATAATAAGTGAACTTTATTCGTCATTGCTAAAATTTTCATTTCACCCTGTTAAGAATCATCATATTTGTTCTAAGTGCATAAAATCCGCCATCTAATTCTCACAGATTACGTGTCAATATTTTATGTCGGACTTTCTTTTGTTTTAGGTCATGATGCTAGTAATAATATTGGTTCTCCTACACAGATGATGAATGTTGGAGAACTTCAAGAACAGTTTCAACTAAAGAGGGAGCAATACAGTGGGGTACGTGCAATAAGTACTATTATACATCCGTTCTACTCGTAAACCATGATTTCCTTAACCGAATTCACATTACGAAATTTCTCATAGCAGATTCAACATTTGGCTCCGCCCACTCCATTAACTGGACGTGGTTATCTGAGACCAAAGGATATTACCAATGTAACACCGGTATCCACTGCGACGCAAAGTGTAATTCGGCTTCAAGCGATGCTGGCCGGTCAGACATCGCCGAGCGAGAATCTGCTGCAGATATTGAACAGTTGTTCTCAAGATGTGAAGTCGTTAGTGGAATTGAAGGTGAAAGAAATAGGGGAACAGTTCTGCGCAAATTACAATAAAAGTACAAACGCTAACGAGACTACTTCAGATTTTGGAAAGAAGAGGCTGTACCTGGGTCAGACTCTATTTTACAGACTTTTAGAGATGATTTTAAACGATGAGAAACGCAAGAAGCCGAGTTACGATGTGACGGTACATTGAATGATTATCTAAAATACACCTAGAAAGAACTATGGTCTCTAAATAACATATCTGTTCGTATGTTTCAGAACCTTCTTACGAACGAGGTTTTTATTCAGTGCTTATTCGCCTGTTGCTTGGAGATTGTTATCTACTCGTACAAGAGCAACGACAAAGTGTTTCCTTGGATCCTGAATGCGCTGAATTTAGACGCCTACTACTTTTATAAAGTAATAGAAATTATAGTCAGGGCGGAGGATCAGTTGTCGCGCGACGTCGTGAAGCATTTGAATCAGATAGAGGAAAAGATTCTAGAGTCTCTCGCGTGGCAAAGTGACAGCCCTCTGTGGGGGGCTATTCAATCCACGCCGGAAGGTGTTCCTAGTTGCGAAGAGGTCTCGCTGCCAGGAACGTTGGAGACCATTGACCCGAATATCCCCGGACAACCGGTACTAAGGAGAATCGCTTTAGACCGCGGTACCCATCACGATGTGCAACAGAGTCCTATTTCGTCCGCCTCGGAGAGATTTCAGTCGCCTGTCGCGGCTTCCGGCGTAGCCAAAAAGCGCCTGTTCAGTGACACTCGGATCGGTGGTCAGAGCGTATTGCGAGTAGCTGGCCAGAGCATGTTATCGTCGAAGGTCCTGGCGATCGATAATCCGATAATCGGTAATTCGAGAATACTGTTGTTACCTGATCAAATCACCGTTCCAAGATCGTCCAGTGTTCAGTCCGCAACTACGATGCAGACTGTAACGGTGAACCGGGAGCCGGTAAAGCCAAAACGGACCGGTTCCGTGGCGTTGTTCTTTAGGAAATTTTACAACCTCGCGTCCGTCCGCATGTTGGATCTGTGCGGCTCGCTGGAGATCATGGACATCGACCTGAAGAAGAAAATCTGGACGATTTTCGAGTACTCAATCAAAGAGAGAACAGAACTAATGAAGGATCGGCATCTCGATCAGATTTTAATGTGTGCAATCTATGTGATCTGTAAACTAGCTAAAATGGAGAAGAATTCGTTTACGGAGATCATGCGGTGCTATCGATTGCAACCGCAGGCAGAGTCCCATATATACAGGTCGGTACTTATCGCGAAGACACCATCAAACCACTCGCAATCGAACAACGAGGAGTCCAGTACGAAAGAAGAGACCGACAAGGAGACCAACGTGGCGCCGCCTACGCCCTCGAACATGGCGGGAACATCGCAGAGTTTCGGCGAAGAAATCCGCGGCGACCTGATCAAATTTTACAACACAGTATACGTTCCGCAAGTGAAAGAAGTCGCGAACAAATTGGGACTGGCGCGCGGTAGTGTCATGAATTTGTCGTTAAGCCCTTTGCCAAAGGGGAAACCACCGGCGAGTTCACCGGTCAGACACGTGACCAGTAGTATTATGACTCGTACGCTGGACCCGAAAGCAATTTCCGCTTCGCCAGCGCCGCAACTTAGTTATTGCTTTAGTCGTAGTCCCGCTAAGGTACATTGAAATTTTTATTAAAAATTCTCATATGGCACTAAATGTTAATGTAACGAATAGAATTTCTTGCCTTTCCATATTTCCTGTGTTATAATGGCCATATCAGTGACTTTTTCTTCGTTTAATCTATATAATTATGTGAAGCATATATTTTATAACGTTTCTTTTGGTTTACAGGATTTGGAGGCTATTAACAAAATGATGATCTCCATCGACCCAAAGCGATCGGTCGGTAAGAGACTTTTATCGGACGATACGGATGTAGAAATGTCTGAAGGTTCGTCCCCTATAAAGAAGACAACTGCCTTTGTTGCGCGTAAATTAGAGAACATAATCGGTGAACGACGTACGCAGAATCAATAGGAATTGCGGTTCAGAGTCGCGTGTGTTTCTCGAAGGAATCGTACGCGACGAGTAATGAATAGAGAACGTTCGGAGGACATTTGAATTTCCGTCTCGAATATAAAACGTCATTGAAAATCGAACAAGTAGGGAAAATACATTTTTAAAAGTTGAATTTCTGTTTCTTGGCTGTGCGGCTTAAAGTAAATGAATTATTCGTTTCTCAGGTATGATCATGTTAGAAATAGAGAAAAAGCTCGTATGATATATAATCGTGTATAGGATACGACAATACTGTTGTGTCGAGTAAGGCCAAAATATTGTTTCCAGTACTTCTAAAAATTATTCGTAAACAAATAAAGAAAAAATTAGGCATTTTCAACGTATTCCTTTACATTTTGATATTAGTTGAAAAGTATGAATTATTGTATTTTTATGAAATCTAAAAAGTGATTTAAATCGTGATTGGTTCAATATATCAATGGAAATAATTCTGACTGTTATTGGTATCACTGATCAATGGTATTTTGATTGAGCTATGTACTCTCTCTGAAGTTATATATGTATATATATACGACGTACACATACATATAAAAACGTATATGATGAATTTGTAAAAGTAACGGCCATAAATGGTAAATGTACTTTATTTTACCAGTAGATTTAAGTATGTTCCGAGATTTAATAGAGTGCTCGGTGCATATAAACATGATTTGGGTGATATTTAATTAAATTTACTATGCGTAAGTTTTGAAGCTACAAAATTTTCGACAGTTCATTGTCCAATGTATTTTTCTTGGTCTTGAATGTAATAAGTTATTTGCGTCTCCCAGGACAATTTTTTTTTTTCGCTCGCGGACTGTTCCAGTTCCCGGCCGCACGTGACGCGTGCATTTAGGTATAAGTGTTTTTCAAATTTGACTTTTGATCTCATTAATCTGTTTTCCTTTCTTTTTTTATTACCAAACAATATATATAAATATATATAAATTACAAATGTTATAAATAATATCATTAAGATAAGATCGACATTCAACGAGTTAAGAAGATTGAAAAGGAAATTTCTTGTTTGTATTCAGGAAATATTGTACAGTAAAGACAGTATAAGTAAAGAAAAAAAGTTTGTAAGTGAATCTGATTAGTTCTCTCAGACAGATGTCGTAGCATGATCATATACAAATTTCTCAGTATCAACAGTCGCATAACAATTCTTGGAATCTATATTCACGAATGTTTTCAGTTAGACCGACGAAACTCTGTAAGAAAGTTTATGTGTCGAGATTTTGTTTCTCGTTTGCGCAATTATGGCAGTTCCTCTAACGACTTCTCCCTTTAGATAAAATGGAAGTGTAAAGTTTTATCGGCATATAATTAATTATTGATAGTTTATATGTACATAGTATTGTAACACAAAGTAAATTAGAAAAAATAAAAATTTTATATGTTACATCTATTTTAATATGATGTTAAGAGTAAATGTATATTAATAAATATTTAATAGATTTCCAATTTCTCTTCTCGTTAGTCTAGGATTCAGAGACTAAAATATATTTTCAACTAATGTGTGGAAGTAAAAACAAACACACTTCCTACATTACTATTAATATTTAAATACATATGATATACATAAACTTCACTGGTAACAAATTTATCCCTTACTGTATTCCTTTTTGATATTGTTGTTATTAGTTTAGTATACTGTAAATGTACATGCACTTCACATTATTGAACGTATATTTTAAAAAGAAATCTATTTTCCTTATTTATTAAACTCAGAAGAAGAATTGTATATACTATGAACTGTTATTGTTAGATTTAATTTATTTTGTTTTCTATAATAATTACATGTGAATTAAAAGCATAAGTTAGTTATTAATGAATCGTATGGATTATGTTTAGCATAATGAATCAGTTTCACTTAATGGTAGCGTGTGGAAGCAAAAATTAGCATAAATATTCGCAGTCTAGTTTTTAATAATAATTGTAAAATAACGTAAACCTAATAAGTCTAAAATTTGTATTTAATGTATTCACAAAAATATTCTACCATAATTAAACATTCCAAATAATTATCGTTAATTTCTTTAATATTGAAAGAATAATGCTAAATTGAGATATATGTATTATTTGAAAAACATAGGCATTATCAATCAGTATGTGTACACGTACTATCTATATAAACTATATATGGTATATTTATATATATATATATACATATATAACATGGGCCGTGTATGATATGTATGTATGTATGTAGTACACATATTACATATATATATTCACCTGGCGTATAACCTATCAAGATGAATAAGATCATTCCAATAGACACAAAATTTGATAAATACGTACTTGATCGTGTAATTAAAACAATTTAGATTATTTTCACAGTACTCACTGTTTTTCAATAAATGTAAAATTGCTTGACATATAAAATATACATATTCGTAAAATATCAATGTTTTGAAAGAAATCAGTGTCTCATAGAAGATGTATTTCTTCAGAAGCATGCAAAGTATACAAACATTTGTAACAATTCAAGTTTATAGACATTTCTTTACTAGTAGCATAAAAAGTAACATTTCTAAGCAAAGTAGGATTATGAACAAGATATTACGTAGGAATGATCAGGGCAAGTAAGTTTACATTTTTTGTTTCTTTACTGTTTAATAATGTTTGAAAAATTTTGTAGTCTCACGATAGACTTTATAAATTTTTAGAATCCAAATGGATGGTTACACTTTGAGCGAGATACCAAAGAAAACAATATCCAAACATACGCATCGAAGAATGACTGTGCTAAATAAAGTTTTCATGAAGCACATTACAGACTTTATGTGCACAGGGGAGATTGATCTTGGCCTTATGAATAAAAGCGTCGAAATTCACGATGTAAAAGTAACTCAAGATTTTAAACTTGTTAACATATATTGGTCAGACAATAGTCTTGATACATCTGACACTGAAGAAATATTAAAAAGATGTGCATTCCAATTGAGATATGAGTTAACACAGCTTCATGTCATAGGCAGAGTACCTCCCATTCAGTTTGTTCGGTACAAGCACATACATGCACAGAACGAAGTAGACAGAAGATTAGCAATTGCAGATTATGGGGAAGATTATATACCCAGTGTGTATCCACTCGCTACAAATTGTGTTGTAACATTCTCAAATTCTGTCAATACTGATGAAAAAAGTTTAGAATCTAAGAACACAGATAATTCTAATAGTAACTTCAGTGTAACTTTACCGATAATGAGGCACGATGTATTTGGATTAAATCATGCTAGGATAATGTCGAAGGTATAGTGTACGAATAGTTATCATTGTATTGATAATTTTTCAAAACACTTTCCACTTTTACAGATTAAGGCTTCGTTAAATCAGGCGAAACAAGTACACTGGAAGGAAAATAACAATCAGTTAAATCCGACTCCTACTTCTGAGTCCAGCTCACAGAGCATGCCAAGTTTCTTGACCACAGAAGAACAACAAGAACAGTTTAACAATTACTTGCGCGAAAAACAGAGACAACGGAGACTGAAACGTAATAACAGTCGTACTAATAGTAATATTATATTTGATGTAACCGAAGACACAGAAGACGATGTAGATGATGATATTGATATTGATGATACATATATTGATACTGATGATACTGATATTGAAAGTGATGAATATGTAGATAAATATTAAATAAATTTCTATTTATATTAGCATAAAAATTTAAATAGAGTAATTTATATGTATGTAATAATGGAACTATTAATCACAAGATGCATTGCACAATTCTTTTTTTTTTTATTATAATTTACATTTAATGAACAAAACCAATATCAACATTATTTATTCGTATATGTAATTTTTAGTTTTGTTTCATAACTGTACATAATGTACAATTCAATGTTCCTCTACTACATTTCCAACGTAATTTACATACGATAATTACTTAATTATTGATCTTGATTTTAATTGATTTTACACTACTACCATTTGTTTATGTTGAAAAAGGTATTACTGGTGTTTGTTTGAAAGTATTCGTATATTTGCTATTCATCTTTAATTCTCACCTTCCTAATTTATAATATAGTATTTATGTTACATCTCGAGAAACAAATCAAAACTCAACATTTTAATTAACACTTGGAAGAAAATATACATATTATATATATAGTCAACAAAGAAAATATGAACAGATTTGTTTTATACCCAAGATAGTTCAAGGAGTCATAGACTACACAACTAATATGACATTGCATAAATTAGAAATTGAAATACACAATAGACGAAATTTGTATGCAATTATTTGGTATGTTGCAGTACATGTACCTAATCTAGATCACATGACGCATGCAGTCCACCAAACCGCATGACAAAGTCAAGAAAATATATATATATATATATATACATATATAAATATAATTCAACAATATAAATTTTTGTACTAAATTTCAACTAGATCGTGTCTGTGTTGTATTTAATTCTTGTTCTTCCATAACTTTTAACTGAACTTCTTCGTCTGTAAGAATTACTGCCAATTGATCACTTATAGGCCTAATATTCAGACGAAGTTCCGACGCTGTTAACTGGGGTATCGAATCACTTAAATTACATGCTTCTAATACATATTTATTGAAAATGTCACTTTTATCCGCATAAACATGGTGACCTGCCCCTGTTATTGCCTAGAATAAACGGAAACACAATCTTAACAATTTAATCATTCATCTTGTGCCTTAAGCTTCTCTTTTTTAATTTTAATTTTTTTTTATACCTGAACATTGATGTAAGACGATGACCTAGCCTGCTTAAGTGTTTCCCAAGAGGAGTTATCGACCCACGATCGACTACCGTACAGTAAAGTTATTGGAATTTCTAAATTCAACTTATCTATTCTCCTGACGATAGGATGTTTAGCCCAGCCAAAACCTTGCATCATTGCATGGAATGCGCTTTCACCCCTATACATTAAGCGTATCATACATGTATAATTACAAATTTTTCATTTTCGTTGCTTAACATATTCTGCATTAAAGACTTACGTTGGTGTCTGTGCATTACATTGATGTATATACTGCGAAATGACAGCAGTATCATCTTTTAACACTGGTGTGAATTTTTTCACAATATCGGGTCTAGTTTTCTCAATGAGCCACTGTCCTAGAAAATGACAATATTTCAGTTAGAACTTATAGAGATCGAACAACCAATGCGTGGAAATATATTACAAAAATTACAAACCAAATGGACCAGCTACTCTGACCGCCCATAATGGGTTCAGTGGTTGGATCACATATGCTATAGCTTTCACCCAGAAAGGTATAGGTGCTCTGGAAGATGGTTCTATAGGCCTTTCAGGGAATCCCCAAGGATCCGCAAGTATAAGATGCTTAATCCTTTCAGGATGTTGAATAGAATATGATGCTGCGAGGAAGCCACCCATCGAGTGACCCAGCAAGACGAATTTTTCTAATTGCATTTCCCTTCTCCATTCTTCGATGGATTGGACCAGCTGGTTTTCGGCTTCTTGGGCTTCGTTACTAAAAACAGGACGGCTACTTCTACCGAAACCTGGATCGCGGAGAATCAATAATAAAGAAAACGAAAACGTCCAAGAATGTTATTTCGTCATTAATTTAGAAAATGATTTGGAGCAAATATGTTTTATGCGATCTTTCTGTCATGTTACAAGATATGCAAAAATCACTATACGAACAAAGAAAAAGAGAGACAAACATTACAATATGCATAAGATACAAGTAATTAATAAAAATTTTATGGCAAGAACACACAAAATATTCTAACAATGAATTGCAAAATTTTAGAAACGTGCAACATTATCTGTTTCACAGATTGTGAATGATTCCAAAGGTCAATCTTACTCATCTATGACTCATGTTTGATAATTGTTCTCAAGAACAAAGCATGTATTTAAATGCAACTAGCAAAATATTATTTCACAATGATTCTCTATGTACATAGAATATTAATAAAATAACATTCTACGTAATGTATTTGTTTCAAAGTTTTAATGAAGAATTTTAATAATTCTGAGTTTACCTAGTATATCAATAGCATATACTGGTCTCTGAGAAGCAAATGCATCTAAGTTTAAGCACCACAGTGCTACACCAGCTCCCAGGCCATGCAACAAAACAATTGGTGTTTTTGGTGACTCTTCGTTCAAAGAAATGGTCCATATTTTATCTGTTGTTCCAACAACAGGTCCTATGTCCACATACCATCCACGATATGCAGTTTTCAAACCTGTTTCACGAAATTATAACAATAAATGAATAATAATATCACTGCATAATTAATTGGGAACCAATATTTACATAAATTAGTAAAATGTTAAAGCTAAACTTACAGGAAAGAATTTTCTTCTCTGCAGCACGGAGCATAGTTGAAGATGAGACAGACCAGCTAAACCACCCCCAAATCCAGCTAATAAATAATACAAACACCTATGTTAAGAATATTAAAATGATTGGTAATAATGTATTTAATCATTTATGAATTATATGAAACTTAATTAACTTAATTATTCTCTATGCATTTACTTCAACTAGTTGCCTAACGTATGCAGAACACATCATTGCTACAGTCCATAATATTACATAGCAGTATAAATATTATTTTGTTTTAACTACAATGAATTCAATGTCATAGAATCATTACACAATAATGCTGATAAGCACGATGATAAACATGTTAGACGTGTATGAACACCGAATTAACGAAACTTGGACATAAGCTCAAAAGTAACTTACCCACTCAAGAATTATTCGAAACAAACATGAAGTTAATTCAAATACAGATCTCTTTGGTTATGAATCTTCGTACGAAAATAGTTTTAACGCGTGACCTTGAAACATGATCCAACTTGACATACATTATTCCTGTGCTTGGATCATTTACATTCTCTCTCGTCTATAAGTGTACACGTCAAAACGCTTTTACGCAGACATGTTGTTTGAGACACCTCGCATGAAAACATTATCGAGTAACGAATTAAATATCAAGAAATGTCAAAATATAACACGGAAAAATTGTGAAATCGGTGTAACGCAATATAACGAAAATGTGTACATTGTCGGCATTAGGTAGGCGGTCGCGAAAAAACGAAGAAAAAGATGGACTACGGATGACAGTTCGCAAAGGGGAAGTATAATGTAATACGTACCTTTTCGACTTGACAACTTCATGATCTGCCATTAGCTTCACAGATGCGACGGCTGTTCTTTCACGATGGCCTCTTTGTTGACAATGTGGAAAAACAGCGAGTCGACGCAGCCGATTCTATTATCTATGTAGTCAAAGTGTCGATTCGAGTACGCTGTCTGATGAAAAATGGTAGGGAAGGTGGGAGAATCAGCTGATGTATACACACAACGGCTGGAGAACTTGCTCGTTCGACTTTCGTGAAATATACGTTCTTGTATCGTACAATTTTACGTTTATCTTTCTTAATAACTAGAGATAATCTTTCGCTCTATCGAAATCATTTCATTACATTATGTCATTTAGATAAACATAACGTCAACTCTATTAGAAGCAATATAACCTAACATTTTTCGTGACCATCTCCTACGTGGATAAACATGGGCGGACCTTACGCGGTCAATAATACTGTCAGTATTTATTAGTACGAACATACATGTAGGTAGAGGCACATCGAAGATTTCAAGCATATCTGCATTTTTTAAAATGGTAAACTATATTATTTTATTCTTACAGTAGCGGGAATTTATATACATATGTAGATTGGGGTAAAATAGTAATTACGGTATAACAGAACTAGTATCTATTTATACAGATAGAACGTGACAATCGTTCAATTGCAGTTACATCGATAGATAGTATTAATGAAAAAAGATTTATTGAAAATTATTAACCCATTATTCATAAATACTGTAATGTTAATAGTGTGTGAAGTAGCGATGCATTGATATTTAAATACAAAGGCTGATCCGAATATTTTGATCCTCGAGCGTTAATATAGCTGACTGGTAAAGACACTAAATATTAAACTGTGGATTTTATGCATTTACGCTACACACGATTGTCTAAAATTGGATATAATAAAATATTTAAAGAGGTTTATACATGTGTACAAACACAAAGACGTCTTAAAGTTCATAAATCTGTCTTGAGCCGAGTGCAATAAAGATAACAAATCTGTCGTTCGTTATTATCGGAAAATGTTTGGGGTTAAAGGCCGTTACATATTAACAGTGGCAAGAGCATATATCGATTAACGTTAATTATAGCGCTAAAAATTTCCGTAAATAATCACCCAGTGAATGATTTGTTTGAAATATTGCGACTAAAAATTTTGTTACATCTGAAATTATGACATATATCTAGTATGAGATAAAATTAATTGAATGTTACATATCGTATGTTCGTAACGTGCAACAGACAAAGTGTAAGTATAGCACAATGAAGAAAAGAATACCAGACGAGGCATTTTATAATGACCAGAGAACCTCTGTATACAGGCTCTTGGTGCTTTTGGCTCTCCCGACAATATGAGCTATTCATCCCAATCAGCACATCCTCATTGCACTCATGCATGATTCTCATTACTCGGTCCAATTGTTTCGGGAATTCAAAGTTGTACGATAGCCGGTGAATTGCACTTCCACTCTCGTGTCTTTGATACGCGTTGGTTGATTGTAACGTGTTGAATATACATAAAAAAAACTCATACTCAAATACAATCATTATAAAACCACCCCTTAGCTTTTTTCTCTCTCGAAAAAAAATAAAATGCTCGACATTATATTATGAAAATGAAATGAAAAACTGAAGGTACTAGTAGGAGGTGTAAGTTTAATCCCCTAGCAAATATAAATTGATAATTTTGTGTGGCAGCAAAAATATATTATAAATACGTAATTTTCAATTTCTTTCCGAAACGATGAATTCCTAAAATGATCCCCAGTGATACGAAGAAACGCACGGAAAGTGTAGTCAGGTATGGTGATGTGAAAAATGAAAACGTAGACATCCCTCTTCCAAAATGAAATAACGACTGCACTATTTTTATTTCTTAGGCGTATGTATTGGAAGTACATGGAGGGTAGAGCGTTTATATTTCGAAAGGCGTGTTCACAGAAAGGCAGGATGTGGACTGTGCCTGTGTGTAGATTACAATATATGATGTATATTCGCGTGGCGTAAGGATACACGTGCAGTTCGGACGTCGTCTGCTGGCACTACTTTTCTGTCTGCCAGTTAGAGAAAAGAATCCGAAGTCCTAAGCAGAAACTTGGCAAATTCAGAACCGCCATCGTCGTTACATTTTCCATTTAAATAGTTTCTTAACTTTACATAATTTAACTAAAATAAATACGTAGCACTATATAATGTTAATAGTTCCACTAAAAATATGAAATTGTGGAACCGAAAATGTTCAGTACTTTTTTCACAACATTGGAAATATTTTTATATTTATGACACAATTATTATTTCAATTATGTTTATCGTAAAACGAAGTTTGTCTGATATCTAAATTCAATCGATAGAATACTTAACACAATGCAGTTTTATTTTCAAATATGTTAATGCTTGATTATGATCTATCGGTCATTCTCCATTGTTCTTCAACGACGCAATTAGCTATCTGCGGCAAAGAAGCGAACTGCTTTTCTTCGATGCACCCGCGCTAGTGATTCATAATACGAAGGCGTGCCCCCTTCAGATTCCATGCTTCTACGTCTCACTTCATATTCATTTTCATGGCCATTTTCCTAACGTTTTAACTACTTTTGTGTTTATATACCACTTTTCCACAATAAAAACTGATTTAATACGAAGAAAATCATCGCTAAACTGTGGTTTTTGTGCATTTCTGACAATGACAGTATGGAATAGAAGTAAACATGTCCATTTAAGAATGTTTAATACTTAATAAAGTTTCCCTTTGTATTTTTAATTTCGCGAGACACTTGATAGATAATAAAAGTTTCTTTTTCAGTTTTGATTTCCTACATTGGACTACAAAAACATAAATTTGAATAAACACCCGCAGTGTAACTGTCAGCTGTCACCAATTCAGAGAACACAAATTTACATTATAATGTTTGGTTGTATAATTTCATAATTTATGGACAGTAACAAATATCTATGCAAAATGTTATTCACGTTCCTTATCAGTAACGTGTCAGAAAAACATTATTGCGCAGGAGACCGTACAGGTTAGGTATTTTTCAGTTAACCCTTGGTCTCCAAATACAATACATATTCGGTTACGTTAAATCGTATACACCAACAATTGGCGGTTACAAAATTGATTCACTCGAATAAATACGATACGATATAATAGAATTAATAATAAAGTATACTTCGCAACTGCGTATTACGCACAAGAGAAAATTATTATTTCAAAATTTACGTACAAAATTTGAACCCTGGGTCAACCTGAAACTTTTAGCTCCTAATATATTGCAATTATTTTTATATCTAACCGAAATAAAATTACCTAACCGTTTTATTTCATACGAATTACGACCTGGGTCCGAACCATCATCATTCCGCAACAAAAAAAACAGTAGAAAAAGGTACAAAGGCATGAAATTGTGGGCCCACGTTTGTGTAATTTTTATCCATCGGCGAGTAGTACATTTTTTTGATTGATCGTTGAAAAATCATAGTCAAAGATGCGTGGATTAATACAGATTTAATGGGAGGGACAGAAGGGAGGGGGGACTACTTTTTAATCGCGAAGAGCAATGTTCCGCGACTCGCGGCACCTGTCGTACTATGCGCGATGTAGTTTAGCGTGACCGGCGAACGGTGGGACACAGAGCCGCGCCCCGATTGGTCGGTCGGAAGGGGCGCGCGGTTGCTAAGCAACGGCAACACCGCGCGCGTCACCGGCCGGCGTAGCCGGCACCAAGCATTCCCTGGTACTGTGACAGAAAATCGTGCAGAACGACGTTGGCTCTCGGCGGGTGCGAACGCGCTACGGTTTAGAAACGCGAAGTAGAGTAGACTCTCATCGAGGCTTTCCCTTCCTTTTTTCCCTTGTCTGTCTCTCAGTCTCCTTCGGGTCGTCGATCAGAGTAGATATATCGACTGCGTTCGTTTCGGGAGATTTAACAAGTAACCACAGAGACGAGGACGACGGTTAGAGGAGAGCGTTCCGAGTAACAAAAGCAGCAGCGTAGTTTGAAAGAGAGAAAGACTAAGAAGAAAAATGGCAGAGGACAAGAACGAGACCAGCCCGAGCGCCGAGGGTGAAAAGCCACCGCAGGAAGCGCCGCCGGCCGAGAAACAAGAAAAGGAGGAACCAAAAGAAAGCAAAGAGGAATCGAAGAAAGTGGAAGAGAATGGCGACGGTGAGAAACCGAAGGAGAACGGCGAGGAGAAACCCACGCCAGAGCCGAAGGACATGCGGGCTATAGTACTGAACGGTTTCGGCGGATTGAAAAGTGTCAAGGCCCTCAGGAAGCCTGTGCCAACCCCCGCCGAGGGAGAATTGCTGATTCGAGTCAAGGCATGGTAAGTTTTGTATTCCGTTATTTTCTTTTGGTTGTAGATCAATCGATCAGTTTCGGTGTGATTTTTCGAAGTGACGTTCAGTTTTTCAAACCCCTCCCCCTTGCGTTACCGTCGTGCATACCCGGCGTTGAATGAAATGACAGCCATATTTTCGTTCGTTTCGCTTTTTCGGTATCCCTAGGAATTGTATTAATTACAGTAGACGGGTTCTGTCGCGGTACCGATGAAATCTAAAGCGGAAGGAGTTAATTAAGATTGACGCAATGTTAACGGATAGGGTATCTAGAGCGGTTATAGAGACTTCGCGTTTTGACATGTACAGAAATTTATTATGTCGAAATTGTCTGCAGCATATTAATAGAGAAAGAGATTATTATGTCTATTGATAACTGACTGATCGGTAAACTTATACAGAGTCAATGTAAAATCGAATTAATATGCTATAACCAATGTACAGATTTGAAACTTTGGTTGCCTACCGCAAGTTTTCGTCCGTGTGAATTATTGCCGAAGAGCCTGATAATCGACTTGCACGGTCGAACCGATATGATTTCGAACGTGGTACGCTCGTCGATGTAACTCAATCTGGTTCGATTATCCGTTACTCGTTTCGACGAAGGTGAATTGCCGCGATGAAAATAAATAGAAAATACGTGCCGGAGTGTTTCTGACCCGAGCAAACAGACCGTTACAACTACGCCTGCATCTTTGAAATTTAAGGCGTGGTATCTGTTCCGAGACGCCCGTAATTAGAATTTTATCCTTACGTTACGGAACGGATGAGTAACTTTATAACGGTTGTGTTGGGGCATTTTAATAAAAGCATTTAATAATTACACGCGTGTGTAGGTTTAAAAGTTATCCGCAAATTTTTTTTGCATTGATTCGTGTTGGATTCTCGAATGGTCCGGAACTTTCTGATATTTTTTCAAACATACTTACATTATTCAATTACAGTATTACAAGTAACATTAACTTCGATCTTGTCTAATAATCGTTCTTCCAACTCGTGTTCTTAATAAATAAATATTTCGAGCTGGAAAGTGACACTTCGACCGTCGTATTATCGAGAAAGTTTTTATTCGATATTGTTCGACGAGGAAAGTGTTAAGTATTTGCCAGGATGGGACGCGGTCTGCGCGTTAAATAGGCGGCTACATTTATAGAATACTTAGCCGTTCCTTTAATGTCCGTGCATGCGTTGGCAGATACGCAAAACGAAGTTTGATAAGCTGTTTAACTCCGTCCAGCGCACTACGCTTATTGTTGAGCGTCCGTGCGTATATTTTTCTGTCTCTGTGTCCGTCGTGGACCTCCATTGTGTTCCTATAAGCCTATATAACACGTATTATATATATATTACATCGGAAGTTCCTGGGCTACGACAAACCGCGTCTGATGGCTCTACGTGTGCTGTCCATTAATTCCGACGTGGGAAAAAGGATTATTAGGTAGACAGCCATGCCGTTAATGCATGTACCTTCAACGATATTAGTGCTTTATTTCGTGTAGTATGTTCCCCACTATGTCCTGCGTCGTAATTCATGGCGATGGCTATGATTAAGATTAAATTATATTTTTTTATTCGTTGTAATAGTGCTATCAATTCTAAACAAAAATAGACTTTTAAACAGTGTTAGGAGAGGCTATTCTTTAGCGACAACATTCTAAGGTTATCCAAGGTGTTTCTTGCTTCGATTTTCAAAATATTTTTTGCGGCAATTGTATGTCGAAGGTGGCAGAAAATTCACGAAAGTTGAAGATCGTGGTAAACATTCCTCGACGATAACGAACGCGTAGCTGTTGTTCTTTTTTTTTTACACCTAGCAATCTCCGCGATAGCAAATGCTGCGTTCTATTTATTAATATTAAAGGAAGAAACGACGTTGTTTTTGATACGCTTTACCGGTATTGCGGTCATAAATCGTCAGGCCGAGTTCGCGAAGTTTTTGTTTTTAGAAAGCATATCATATATTCGTGAAATCCGTATTTCGCGCCGTTTGCGCAGGGACTCTCTCTATTTTCGACAATTCGTCATGAGACGCAAAAAAGGATGTGTTCGACATATGGTTTCGTGAATGTCTCTCCGCATCTCTCGCTACTTGTCAGTCTCCGTGAACTTAATTACTTCAAAATAATTTTCAGAATACGAAACTTCTCAAGAATATACGTTCTATGATAGAATTGTTTGAAAATTGAATATTTAATGTACTCTAACATTGGTTCAATACTCGGCTATTCTGAAATGTGTATACGAATTTTTTCAATTTCACTTATTATAGTCTTATACAAATTAATTTGAATTCAGTCAGGTTTTAAATTGTGATTCAATCGAACCTCGATTATCCAACAGAATCAGTACTAGTTCGATGTAAGTCACTGTCATACAATACACATTGCAGTATATAGTTTCCACATTTTATCATTTTCTCTATTCAACGCAGAATATATCAGATGTCCTGCACAAATAAAATTCCAATATTCTTAGGTATAATGAAGCATCAGGGAGTACAGAATAACGGATTGAGGTTTGTGCGTTAAGCTGTGACTACACTATATACCAAAACAATGTCCATATAAGAAATTATAATATAACTTTACTATACAATATATTTTTATAACTTGTTACAAGATTGTAACATCATTGTTCTTTCAATTTCTCTAAAAAGTTTTATAACTTTGCTATATAACGTGTTATGCTATATAGTGTAGACGCAGCTTTATATTGTCGCGCGAACCCAAGTCCATCGTATCGTAGGTTAGTTTCACCGTCGAGTTGACGGGCAAAAACTCTTAAAACTTCACTATGGAAAATCATTCTTTTCCCCTTCCCTGCATCTACACATGGAAATGCTTAGCATTCTACGACGTAGAACTCTAAGAATAAAAACATAACACACACAACAGTTCTAGGTATATAAACTTTTCTACGTCGGAGAAATAGTGTCTTCCCGCGCGTGCGCGTCTAGCCCCAGAGTAGAATCCTTTTTTTCTTAGAATGAAGTGACCACCGTCGGGGATCGTGCGAGCGAGACAGAGAAGGGATACCCACCGAAAAGAAAAGGGAACGGGGCGCGTTTCGACGTGCGCGTATATATGGTGGGGGGGGGGGCATCGAATTCGCCAAAGGCATGCGGACCTTTTCACGCGTGAGTCACGTTTCATAAAAGCGATTGGGATTGATGAGAAAATAGCCCCCCATAGAAAGATATCACGCTGCCACTGCTCTGCTTGCCTGCTGCTGCTGGGCTCGAGTGAATTTGTCTGCCTGCCGCGACTCTACAGTGAGAGACGTTCGTTACACGGCCCGGCACCCCCTGCTTCCATATACAGGGTGGCCTGGAAATCGTAGTACAACCGGGCAGGGGGTGATTCCATGTTAAAAAAGAAGAAAATATTTTGGTGTAACATTTTCTCATCAGAGGCTCCCTTTTCGAGAAAATCGACTTTAAAATTTGTTCAACTTGTAAACGATGTAGTACAATTTGCTTGTCGTGTATTCCACTACTGCGGTTGTCTCTGTCCACGACAGTGGTTACAAACATTGATGATTGTGTGGATAAAACAATACAAAGTGATTCTACTGATTACTCATTTTTTATTCTTTTTTACTACTAATACACGACAAGCAAATTGTACTAAATCGTTTACAAGTTGAACAAATTTTAAAATAGATTTTCTCGAAAACGGAGTCCCAGATGAGAAAATGTTATACCAAAATATTTTCTTCTTTTTTAACGTAGATTCACCCTCTGCCTGGTTGTACTACGATTTCCGGCCCACCCTGTATGCACGACGCGCCCAGAAGTGCCCCCTCCCCTCTTTTCGCTCGCTCGCTCACTCACTCACTCTCCCGACGTTGGATATTAACGAGAGCGGGTACACTACTCCGGCTCAATTGTCGTTTGAAAATTCTCGCCGATGGGAAAATAACGGCTTTCTTGTGTGTGTTACGCCTTCATTGTAGCGCGGCGGTGCAGAGATATTCTCTTCGTTTTTAACCCTGTAGAGATGAAAGGATCTTTTGTCCTTTGCGTAAATTTAATTGAATATAGTATCAGAGGTTATGTCGGTAACTTTACGGCCAGAAAATCGTAACGCTCAAAGTTATTGGTACACGGCGGAATTTTGTTTCAAGGTCACACTCTGGTGAATCGGGGAAACTCCTAATGAGAGTATATATTCTTCTTAGTTATACCATAGTTCTTTATGTTGATTATGTGAAAGTGAATTATTCAGAGAATTTTCGGTGCTGTAGACATATTTGTTAGCGTCGATTCTTTTATGAAAGGAGATGCACGTGGCGTCGGCTTCTTGAGAAGAGATTGTATCGCCGATAGTTGGATATGTCATCGATGTTTAGGTTCAGTGGCGGCTCGAGCAGGGCGCTACTTTGTTAATTCCTCGCGGCCTCGACGTCCGGGTGTTGCGTGTCGACAAAGGGCTCGACACCCTGTTGCCGGTCGCTAATGCACGTGCGATAAAATATTTGAAATAAAAGATCTGGCCACGGAGTGGGGAAGGCAGCGATGTGTTTTGGTAAGCGGACTGTGTTTGGCCGTTCAGCACTTACCCCATAACCTCGAGAAATCGCAGTCAAGTTTTATATAGAATTTCTAACATATTGTTTACAATATAAACGAGGTGCGGGATCATTGTGTATTTTACTTTGTATTCTTGGTGGCCTTGAAAAAAATGTGATATTTATGGTTCTGTGTTTTTTATTTAAATCTGTGTGTGACTTTTCGTATTTAATACAGTGTATCAAGTTGATCTTAGATAACCTTGACGAAATCTGTATTTTTACCAATGGTAATGTGACAAGTAGAATAAATTGTCCCCTTTTACAAATAGAAATATTTTTGGGATAGGATTTCTGTTTGTATTCGCGGATGTATGTGTGTGTGCGAACTGTCGAGTGAATAATCGTGGCCGCTTGTAACTATTTTAGACGGCACATGGGGCCCGAACGGGGTAAGAATCATTGAAGCCGCCGGTAGGCATCATTCAGATGTAATTATTTGATATCTAGACACAAAGGAGGTACGTTTAATTCTTGTGCACACACATAGGGTGTCCACATCGTGATGTAAATAGTTTAGTTCGTGCGCGAGAAGAGTATAAAGTATACGCACAAGACAAGGCCCTTCCTGGGGTGTTGCCGCCCCGACTGCAAAAACAGTATCGCCGCCCTTATTAGTTCACTATTATTTAATTAAGAATTTGATATGCAGTGTTTACTTTTACATCTACACGCGCACGCACGCGCGCGCGCAGTTTTTTTTAACATTTATCATATAAAAGGTATATTTTTTAATTTTTATTTTCATATAATTAAATGAAAGTCCTTAAAAAATAAATGGTTTTATATAAAATGAATATTTTATTCTACATATAAGTACAAAACTAACGTATAATGTTTGTAATCAATATGTTATAGTTGATAAATAGCGACCATTAATTACCTACACGAATGTAATCCAATAAATACGACTAAATATCATATGCTACTTTGGACTGTCCATAAAGATAGTTCATGTTCGTATATGAGTAGTGTTACAAAGATTACGTATAAAATTAATTTGATTGAATTCTGTTTGTCTAAAATTTTCATAATCACCAGAAAAGTTTTGATTCTTATACTTGCTAACTAGAATTTTACATATAATAAACGATCTGTGGCCGCCCCTGGGCCTGGCTACCCAGGTGTGGGGGCACCCTTTGCACCCCCATCAGGAACGGCCCTGCACACAGACCGGGTACGCTTCTCGAGAAAGTTGAACAATTTTCTTTATTTCTTTTAGTTTCTTTTATAATCGTTCTGCTTCTGACAACTCACTGGTCAAGCATATTCGGAATAGAAAATCGAATTGATCCAAGGAAGCAGAGAGTCCGTGAACTTTTTTTTCTGTTCTTCTTTAATATGTATAATAAGCTGAAGTGGGCACGTATAGCTTGTCGGTAGATAAAGGTATACAATGGAGAGTTAAGGGCAATAAAACACAAGAAACATGATGTGCCAGACCTCGTTTACAAAAGTGCGTCATCGCTATAAAATTGATGAGGCGCGCGCGCGGCGACTGTTTGAACAACAGTACCAAAAAATACCCTTCGATGAACATTTTTACGTTCGATTGAAACGGGGAGCACCGAATTAACGGTGCTCCTAAAAAACGGATGTCGTATAAAAGATAAATTTGCACGATTACACGATTCAGTTGAAAACAAAAATTGACGCTCGAGTCACGGGGAAATTTGAGTACTCGAATTGTGTCTGAAAAGAGAAGTATCGCTCGAATTTTCGCAGGACTCTTGTACGAAATATTTGCGAAAGTAAATGAGTTCTAGATGATTGCGTCAAATGTGGTGGTCTGTCTAAAGCTACGTCTACACTGTAGAGCATAATACGTTATACAATATATCTTCTGTTCCACTGTTCATTCGTACCACATATATATGGTGTTTCATTTTTCTCTAAACCGGGTTCCGAGTACTCGTGAGTATTTAAGTACCGTATGTCGAGTATTTCATGGAATTGTTTTTTGAAAAAAGAGTTTCTCAGTGATTACTAACGAATGCAATTCGAGCATTCGTAAGCGATCGATTCCCTTTCTCTTGCTTCGTAGAATCGATAACAAAACTTTTATCGTTCATCGACTCATTTGTTCTTTTCTCTCGCCGCCGTCGCGTACTTTCTAAGTGTTACACTTTTAAGTTTCACCGTTTCGCGATATCCCCGTGTAAAAACCGGCGATTTTACACTAAAGGTGGCTGCTGTTGGATGATGCCCGCCGCGTTGCCCGCCAGGCGAAAGTTCCAGAAACTCTATCGGGACCGCATAATAGCGGAATCAAGAACTCTGGATCAACGTCGGCCCGCTCCTCCCGCGTCTCTCGGTATTTCAATCGGTATTCAATCGATAACGAAGGCGATTCCTTTCAGAGATATTATTAAACTTCGCGAACTATCTAATAAAGACTTTCAAAATTGGTCTGGGAAGCTGTTGGGCGCCGTTATTTTATCGAAGTCCTCTTTCTGTGTCATCCTTTCACGACTGCATAAAGCCACAATTATCCTTGTTCATTTTTCTATTTCGTCTATCGACTTTCGTTTCTTCAAATAGAAAGCGATATACTGAAATTCTCTGTGGTTTAGTATATTAAGGACATGTGAAATTGCGTGACGCGCTTGGAACCGATAGGACGCATTTGGAACCGTTATGGATGGACGAACTTGGAACCGTTACGGACGGACGCACTTGAACTGTTACGGACGGACGCACTTGGAACCGATACGAACGCGCTTGGAACGAATACGACTGAAGAATTCTCTCTTATTAATACGACAATTCGAATAACACGGGAGGATGGGGGGTAGTTGGTGCAGTGAAATGTCATATGTGAGTTACTCTGCCGCAATAATTCATCCGTGTGCTTGGAACCCATATGGACGCGCTTGGAACCAATACGGACGAACGCATTTGGAACCAATGCGACTGAAAAATTCCATCTTGTTAATACGACGATTCGAATAACACGGTACGATGGGGGGGGGTAGTGGGGGTGGTGAAACGTCATACGTGAGCTACTCCGACGCGATAATTCATCCGCGTGCTTTTCTAAGATGCAATTTTCCACAGTGTGACCACACGGTCTCTCCGCGTTCCCCCGGTCAGGTTGTGTGTCACAAGTGAAGCGCGCATGATTCACACGCTCATGATTCTTGATCGTGCGGCGCGCTGACGGGTGGAGGGAGAGGACACGGCAGAGTACCACCGTGTGTGTGCTGATCGGAATATTCCAATAAAGGGACAAAAACAACACAGATGATTGAGAATGTACTTTAGTCGATAAAACGTTCGCGATAATTGCGAATCGGTCGATTTTTATTTTCGAAAATTTGGAAAAAAAAATGGGAATTACTGATGTTGAAAGCATTAAAGGAGGACGATTGTTGGTTCCTATAGGAGCTCATTGTGCCTTCGGAAACAGAAAAATCTTGAATGATGCTTGCGCCAGAGGGGGGAAAGATTACAGTATATCGACTGTTGAATGGTGTCCGTTCAGTTTCCCATAGCCGTGATATTAAGACCTCGTTAACGTGATAAACCCCGGCTAGTCAGATATAATGGTGCCTTTCATTAAGCACGCTGAAAGGTTTTCATGGTGTACTCGAGGCGCGAACGCCGAATCTCTCCGTGAAGCCTCGTATATACGTGTGTATAATCCAGAACGCATTCCCGTAACGTCATAAACAAATATTACGTTTGGGTTTAAGGAATTACGTTCAGTTCTTGAATGCCCGGACCTTTAAATCGTTATTTAAAAATTATGAGACTGATATCTTGTTATTTTTAACTCGAAAATAACGATATCAAATCAACCTGTTTTTTGTATTTTTTTTTTACTTTTTTTTTTGAGGGATTACTTATATTTCCCAATTCAAACCGTTGAGATCTACCTCATTGTCAGTGAAATTACGAATCGTTACTGACAAAAATTGTTAACTGCCGACAAAATTTTGACACATTTTTAAAATAAGTGTTGCACCGGTGCAACACTGGGCATTAAAGTGACAAATAACCGCACAATTAAACATGAATTCCCTCGATTTCCTCTATAACAGGAAAACTTAATTGCATGTCTCGTAGAAATATGATCGTGTATCCAGTATCCATGAGTACTCAATTATTTCAGATTGAGTACACATCCATAAACTCTTTCTATTATACTTTTTCCTATATCACGTGAGCAAGAATTACGGTGTATTTTATCGATCTTTTCTTCTAGAAATACCATCTAGTATTAATCAGTATTCCAAATAGCCATAAAAGCACAAGCACATTTCGAGGTACAAGAATTTCCTTATGTTTCGCGCGTTAAAGAATTTCGTTATGAATACTTAGATGTATTAGAAAACATGAAGTATCGTTTGGTTTTATTAATTCGTTGCGTAATTACGTGTTACGTAACAGTGAAAGAACATTGCATTGTATAACAGAGAGTGGTTAATGTTTTCCCCCGTGTATACTGGGTGTCCCATTTAAATCGAACCACTCGAATTTCTCCAAAACGATTAACGATAT
This sequence comes from Dufourea novaeangliae, assembly GCF_001272555.1. Classification (NCBI taxonomy): domain Eukaryota; kingdom Metazoa; phylum Arthropoda; class Insecta; order Hymenoptera; family Halictidae; genus Dufourea; species Dufourea novaeangliae. The sequence continues at coordinate 1,459,181 of NW_015374017.1, read as the reverse complement.
TAAAAAATATTTCAGACGATAGTTAAATAGTATCAGAGGGGGGAAGCACACTTTCTGATGTAACTTTTTTCTCTGTGGACGCGTAGAGGTCATACGAAGGTCAATTTTGTTTTTTGAAATGGAATCGTATATTTTTTAATGCACTACCCGATGCTAGTCGTGATTCTCCACATAAAGTACTAAGTCACTTATGGCGAATTTGTGGATTAAAAAATAGACGATTTCATTAAAAAAAAAAAAACAAGGTTGACCTTCGTATGACTTCTATGCTTCAACATAGTAAAAAGTTACCTCAGAAAGTGCCCCCAGAAACCATTTAAATGGGACACCCTGTATATAATACTTCGTAGCCCAGGGAACTGAAGAAGGTCGAGTCTCCACTGTTTGCGCTCACCTAGTATTCAAATATTAGATCGGCAAATATTGGGGGCGTGCGTGTTCGGTATACATATTCCCGCGAAACGTGCACACTGAACGATAATTTCGGGCCATTGTAATTTATAATAACAATTTCTCCACGGGCGTGACTGATATACTATATACACGGTGTATATAATGTGTCCGAATCGAAATGTATCGCGTCGGTTACCGAAAGTACATATAATATTCATGGGCGTGCACGTGTAATGCAACGACTGTGTTGATATGTAATGATTATCGCACGAAACACGAAATAACAATTCCAATAAACGGTCGGAGCGAAAATCAATTTTGAAACTATCGCGCGATCGTTAAATCACTTTGAAATCGTACCTGGCTCGCTTTCACGAACGGGGATTACGGTAAGAGGATCAGAGAGACCGCTGACGGTGTAGTTTGCTACTTTGTGAAATCAATTGTTTAAAGTTCCTGACATGGGGGTCGTGTAACCCCTCTCTCGAAAATCGACGTTATATTTACCTTCGTGGCAATTACTGTGTTGGAAAGTATATACAGGGTGTCCCAAATGGAAGGACGAGTTCAGTGACCCTTAGCATGGAAGAAGTATTAACCTTGAAAAAAGTCAAGGTCACCGTGATATCTAAAAAAAAATGTGCAAAAAAAATCAGATTGTATCCATCCGATACGTCCCTTAAAATGCTACATAATTTATTAAAACGGTTTTTTGATATCCAATAGGAAACGAGTTCTTTCAGATAGTAGTTCGTATTGACACACCCTATATATTACAGCGGAAAGTCGTTAAAACGTGAGTTCCGGAAAACCAAAAATATTTGACGAATACATTTCATTTTTGTGGTACTATACATATTCGTAGGAGAATCTGTTGAATCTGGATAGAAGCCCAGACAAGAAGGGCGGCGGCGGTTCGGTCTATCATGGGGGTTTCACGGTGTTCCCGTGAAATTTTGTGCGCACGCACGTGTACGTGTGTTGCGCGTGAGTGTGGAGGGGGTGGTAGGAGTGTAGAAAATACGGGTGTGGTTCGATCAATACGGACATCCCATGGATCTATCGGTGCGAGCACACAGGTATAGAAACCGAGGTGAATCACCTCCTATTATTGTAACTGCCTGTAGCGAACTGTTCAACGACAACAAAACGGGGAGGGGGGATACTACGTTGGAAAATCCAAAGTTGAGAATTTTCCGAAAATCTTCTATAAAAACACCAACGAATCATTCCTCGAATTGAAAGACCGTAGCAGAAGATGATGTTAACATTGTCAGACATAAAAATCAGCTAAGTATGAAGGTACGTTTTCACGTGACAGTAAATTGTGGCTTTTATGGTCGTGACATTAAATGCTTTTTGATTTTTGTCGTTGTGAATATTAGATGTCGCGTTGTCGTGACATTGGTTTATATTGTCCATACAGTGTCACGACAAGAAAAGTCATGACTTTTACTGAAAATTAATACACTTTGACATTGAACCCTAATACAGGTGAGAAGAGTTACCCTGTTTCGCCCTCCGTAGAAGATATTCTTATTTATCCATAACAGTGGTGTCATGAAACATTTTTACGCATTTTCAATAGTTAGAGAAATAATAACTGTGTGTATATACACTTGAGACGGACATACTTTATATACAATTGCCCGAAAGCCGCGTGGCTCAATGCGGGGTTTCTCGTGCTCAGCGCGCCCGCAGCGACACTTCTGTTGACATTCCGCTAGTGCCACTCTCCATGACTCACAAAAACAATAACAGCTCGCATTTGGGATCCGCAGCTGTTCTTACCGTTTCACGATTCTTGGTGTCTACATCTGGCCGGTTGTGTACCGGGTGTCCTGGTACGATTCGATCGACCAGAGACAGGAACTTCCCTAAAAATCGAACACTTTCTACGGGGAATCGTTAAAGGACACCGTAAATGTTTCCCTAAATGGAGAAATTACCGTCGCTGAAGAAGTAATTTCAAGTACATTTCATTTTTAAGCCATGCACGTAAACGGGCGATTTAACTAACCTTTTAACGCCTACACCCTTTAATCGTTACTTCCAAATTATAAGACTGATATATATGTTGTTTATTGTTACTTTGAAGACGAAAATATTAAAAATTAAACAAATTAATTTTTTTTCCATTCTTTATCTATTTCTAAATATTTGAATTTTTCAACTAAAACCGGTGAAAACCTAGTTCACATCAGTGACGCTACAGATCCTTGCTGGTAAATATTAAATATTAACCGGCGACAAAATTTGACGCACTTTTCAAAAAAGCGTTGCAACGCTATTTAAACGTTAAAGAGTCAAGTCGAAAGACTTCCGAATGTTTAACATCGCTTGATTAATTTCTGAGCTACGTTCAGTTGTTATTTAGTCATTATTTCAGTGTCTACGACGGAAATGATTAGTGATTTGACTTAATATATTGCGTTAATAGAGGGTGTTCACAAGTGTCTCGATTGGGGTGTAAAATTAAGAAAGAAGTCAAATTGTCGTGTCTGACTCTACAATAATTGATAATACAATTATTGTATAATAATGTTGAAATATGAGAAGTAACAAAATACTACAAATACATTTTAGCATTTTTCTCCTCCAGTATTTCGGATATTGGGTCGTGATATACATGTGACAAGAAGGGTTTTTAGGTTAGGTTTACTTAGGTATCCTCCGTCACGGTTGATGTGTACAGAATTTTAGTCATCTGATTAATCGAGGATACCGTTTTTAATGGCTCCGTCTATTCTCAATTAACATCGATGCCTCTGTTAAACTGGCAGGAAAATATCTCTATGATACATTACCATGAAATCACCCTGTCCATTCCATGTTTCTACGTCGAATTTTTCATAATTTTTTTTTCATAATTGTCATCTTTTTTTCCATACTTTCATTTCACAATTGTTTTTCATATTTTCTTTTTATAATTTTTTTTCATACTTTCTTTTTATAATTCTTTTTCTTAATTTTTCTTTTCATGCACATGTTCTATTATTCCGTCCATCCGTCTCGTGCCTCGGCGGACAATCAAAATTCCACTAGCACCTACACGTATCAACGCAATTGCGATATAATACTTCTCTCGTCGGACGTCAGCGGGGTACATTTCCATACTGTTGTTATAATTTATGATACCGTCACGTGTTAACATATTAGAATAATGTACATCTGTTTCTAATTGCTAAAGTAATAATATCCGTCACGATGTAAACACGTCCGTTTACCGTATTCACCGCGTGGAGAAGAAGAATAACGCCAATCGATCGGAACGAGGAATATAAAATCTAGAACTTTTTGTTTGTCAAACGATGTATATAATCAGTTCTGTATGAATTACCATTTTTGAATTTAACCAAATCCGTTGAAATTTGCGGGTGTTAGAGATAATCGAAAATTTGCAAAAGTTTTCGAGAAAGGAAAACTTAGGCTGCGTCTACACTATATAGGATAACACGTTAGTTATATAGCAAAGTAATACAATTTTTTAGCTCTCCTGGCAAGTGCTTAGGAGCCTTCGAACACTCATTGAGGATTTACTGTAATTCATTAAAACGTTTTCTGTATTTACAACCAATAGCTAACGAGCTATTTTAGATAGTAGTTCTTAGTGAATCACCCTATATGCAGTTACATATCGACAAATATCGTCCCCCATCACTAACGTACACACCTAGAGCCCGTGACCATCGTGTGGCCGTCAAAGCCGCGCTAAACGAGCACCGATAAAAAGCAACAAAGAGCTGCTGTATCGGCATTCTCTCGCCCCGTTTGAAAACAATTGATAACTCCGTGGTGACGGCGGGGTCATCTATTGTCGTGCAAAATAATTATTGCCCTCCGTATATTTTCTCTCCTGTCTCTATCTGTCTCATCCCGGTTTCTCCCGTGTTTTTCCATTCTTTCTGCGTGCGCGGTGGTGTTTACCTTAGTTTTAAAAGACGCAATTTAGTTACACGGAAATTTTTTTTCTATAAAATTCGACGTTGTAGTTTTATTTTAGTTATTGTTTATTCTCAGTCATTTCACGATTTAAAAGTGGTACAAATAATGTCCCACTATATGCAAGTTCAAGTACTGAAAAAGTTGGACCTTTTTTGCACCACTATGCATCAATCTGGCCTGGGGCGCCGTATGGCCCTTTATACTTTTTATCAATTTTACCAATTTAAACGCAGAAAGGGAGTTGCAGAAAAAGTGTGAAATGATTTTTCAGTGGCTTGAAAATCAAATTCCTTGACCCCCTGGCAACCAATATTTTACTACTGAATTTACGTCGAAATCGTGGAAAGAAATACATATACGGATCGCGGATCACTTTAGTCGCAGTTTAATAACAGATACATCCCGTCACGGATATAACGGTCGCAATCTCAACTCGACACAGCGCAAAAACAAAGTGTCGTCGCGATTGGAGACCCCTCTCGTAAACAAATCGCCCGCGTCCTCCTTGTCGCGACGAAGTCCGCCTGATTAGGACATAGGGTATGTGTCCCAATTACTACGGAGGCTTCAAGCCAGTTTGTGCAATCGTATATTATTTAAAAAATACTACTACATGAATTTCAGATTCTGAATATTAATATCTGTCGCTAAACAATTCCTTTTTATGGAGGAATTTTTTTAAAATAAAAAAATGAAATCTTTAATGTATTTAATTAATTAAAAACAGATGTTCTTATCTGTATTACGGAGCCCTTTTAAGTAGCTGCAGATGTATTTCGGTGCTCCTTAGTTTCAGTGTCTTTGAATGTCGTTCCTAACTTAACTTTTGTGAAGTAGGGCTATTGTGTTCCAAATATTGTAGAATTGTGGTAAATCATTTAATACAAAAACAAAGGTGATTATGTAATTTAATTGATGTAATATTTAGTATAATTCACTTTTGGTTTAACGCTTGCCACCAAGTCTTTTAGATATTACTCCCGAAACTCCATATCCATTGGAACTCTAAATTTTGTTTATACTCTCAACAAGTGTATTAATAAATAGATAACACGTCATTTATGTAGAACATTTCGTTCACTGAAAAAAAATTCCCAAACAATTTTTCAAGGCTTTACAGTGGTAAGATCCCTTAAGAAACCGGCTCCCGACACGCGACTAATAATATAACTTGATACATATATACCGTTCCAACCGTGCGTTTACGTCGACAGGATATCTATCAGAGAGGAGAAATTTTCCCCTCTAATTGCTTCGAACATAAGAGAGACGTGGAAATTTTAGAGATCTCTGGAGTGTATACAGGGTGTCCCACCAAACTTGAGTACCTTCAATATCTCACTTGTTTTCAAACATACAAAAAAAAACGTTAGGGGAAAACATTTTCCCATGGTCATATTTTGTGAAATTTCAGGGTCATCGATTTTTTTTAAAGGGCACACTAATAGTGTGACCTTGAGTACAAAAAAACCACAAATGTAAGAGAGTAGATTTGAATAATAAAATAACTACGATGATAGAGGGATTAGTGCAGAAATGTATCAAAGTTGGACATCAGTTTGAGCATTTATTAACATAAATTTTCTGCAAACCACAAGCAAGTGAGGTATACTAAAGGTGCTCACGTGAGGTGGGACACCCTGTACATGAACGTTTCTATCCGTGGATTCTCCTTTCCGGGGCAAAGGACCATTTTAAATCGCATCGTTTCTCGGGGGAACTGAAAATTAGTAGTAGGGGACATATATATATATTTCTGCCGCTTTAGGGAATTCCGTGGAACGTCGCTCACGGACCGCGATAATTGGGACTAACGCGTTTCTGCTCAGAAGCACATTGTCTCGAGTTAACTGTCTTCCTGGCCCCCAGAAGCAGTGTTATCGCAGCGATGATGATGACTTTAGAAGTGAAAAACACCATGACGTCGTCGTCTATCTCCTTAATTTCATGGGAACGACTAGAAAGAATGTAGAAGCTTCCAGATACTCATTCGGCGAACTGGATTGTGATACGTAGATGAATACTTCGTTTAACTAATACTACTTGAAAGGAATAATTTCAACGTTCAGGAAAATAGATATCGCATAAAGCTGCCTTGGTCCGGAATATCTGTGTCGAATATAATTGTCGTTCCCGTAATGCTTTTCCATGATCCCATCCAATAATACTTTTTTTATGCTCAATCGTTTCACGTACTGACACACTACGACTACACGCGAATTTTGTGTAATCAACGATCAAATGTAGGTACATACCTACACTATGTTACAGCGCACGCAAGAAGGTTATGTTCATTTCGAACAGAGCGCGCCAAATACACCGTCGATCTTTGTGCAACGCAACGTATTTAGTATACAAGCACACGCCGGTAGCCATTTATTTATAGTTAGAGGTAGGACACGCGACAAGATCAGCATATGTGTGTATGTGCATATGTGTCTCCAACTCGGAAGATAAATGACGGTTGAAAAGAAATTAAACCCGGCGGAAAGAGCACGTCGAATCGATCCGTGGCACGGTTTTAATTCTTCGGTGCCGTGGCGTCGGGAGTCCTCCTCTTGGACATATGGACGACGACGGGGCCTCCGTGACGCGTTTTTCTCTCACACACATACACGCCTCTGTGGGACGACGTGCAGGAATCGCCATTGCGCGACCCCGAGCGTCGCCAGACGCGGAGCAAGTCGACCAATCTCTTGCATACACTTTCGCTTCGGGCTCGATGAACGGGATCGGCCCTGATACATACCGTCCTCTCGAGTAATGCTCACGTGAGAGAGAGAGAGAGAGAGAGAGAGAGAGAGAGAGAGAGAAAGAGAGAGAGAGAGAGAAAGAGAGAGAGAGAGAGATTCGTGCATGTGATTTCATCGCTGCCACGGGGCAGCTTATAGTTTCACAGGCGCCTCGATGTCTTCCTCGACGATCGATCGGACCCGCCACGGCTCCTGCAAGTACACCTTTACCCCCCACCCCCTATTTATCACGTGACTGACGCGTAATAGCAATTGGAACGACGGGGCGACGCTGTTGCCTCGAAACGACGATTCCTTTTCTCTCTGTTTTTCGCGCACAGGTTGTCTCGGCCTCTCCTGTTATTGGATCAGCAATTAACGCTTCGTAACTTGATTCCAAAGATAGGTACAAAATCATTCGTGCTGTGAATCGTATAGTCAGGTACTGTTAATTGAATTCAACAGTTTAATTTTCGAAACAGATAAAGAGGAGTTAATAGATCCTTGCAACCCTCTTCGTTCAGCTTCGAAACTATTCAATTAATTCCTAGTGCCCCCGACCCACGCACGCCCAAATATTCGGGCACGGTCAAATAACCGGGCCGTCCGAAAGGTCTATTTTCTCTCTCCCACTGCTTTCGTTCTTATTTCCCCGATGCTTCTCTCGGGGGTTCCCTCTTTCGCCTCTTCTATCCCCCTTTGTTTTATCCGTATACTTCCTTTTGCAACTCCCTCGCCCCGATCTTACTTTTTTTTTTTTTGTTTCCTATCTCTTTCTCCGTCCCATCGTCCAAGAGCCTCTCCCTTCTCTCCCAGGCTATATCCCTCTTTTATTCGCGCCGCACATGGCGTGTGCGTGACCCTGGGGTGCGTCGTTGCATGTCGCGTCCGTGCTCGCGCGACGATCGCCCGTTCCCCTTCTCCTACCGGGGTACAATTGCCCAGTGCCAAGAATGGAGGAAAATTATTCCCCTCAATTCCGCGCAATTTGAACGAATTAAGCGATCGCGAACCGTTGAGCCCCACGTAGCACAAAGTCCTGTTGGAACTTCTGAAAACCCCTACCCCCCCCCCCCTCACTCGCCACTTTCTCGCCAACGAGAACCGGAAACTTTGTGCAGACATTGAAACACGAAAGGTCCTCCCCTCTCGAGTATTACTTCGTTGTCCAACAACCGACTTCCTATTCGAGAGAATATTCAGGGTATCCAATAATCGATTCGAAGAAACGAGGAAAATATATCCTCGTATTGAAGTTTTTTTGTTTGTTTGTTAAAAGCCTGTATGTGGGTATATATTATTTATCTTAACACTTAATAACTCTTTTGGAGTATCTGCTGCTATCCCGCTGTTTAGGATTACTCATAATTTCGTTTATCTTCTCTTCTTTCTTTTCCTTAGGCATAACCTAAATTTTGTGTTATTTATATCCTGTAATTTATCTTCATACTGTCGTGTAACTTAAATAATACGGTTAACGTAAACTTAACTAATTATATAAGTGAATTAAAAATGTTTAGAGTAAATTTTTAGTATGTAAATTAAAGTTTTAAAGTTCAAGGTCACTTCAAGGTCATACTATTATACATAGCTAAATGTTGGTTATAACATACAAAAAAAAAATTAAGTGCATATACGTTAGAAAACATTGGGTGACCTTGAAAAAAAACCATTAAAAAATGACACTTCTAAACAATTTTTGCCGTCATCAAATTCGTCTCTTCAAACCATTTGAACTGTGTACACCCACGAGCAAACTCTGCTTCCACTAGGGGAAAAAGTGACGTAGGAGAAGGGCCTCCTGCCACTTGGTAAATTTATTTCAACTACTGAAATAAATATTAAAATGCATGTTAATTTGGCATAAATTTCAGAAACTTCCGAATTCAAAATTGTAGAAGGCCTTTTCCCTGCGCCACTTTTTCCCCTAGCGGAAGCCGAGTTTGCTCGTGAGGGTACGTAGAAAATATTTCTCGTATGATAACAGATAAAGAAGATACTTAGGTGGCCTGTTTTAAGCGGAACACCCTGTATACCGCGTGTGACGAATGCGCGCGATACGACACGGTTCGATCATCAGCGATGTGAAACATCAGAGGCGGCAGGATAAATCGTGGCGAACGCGGCAGATGATTAAGCCACACACACACACACATAGGACGTCTTCCCGTGAATGAAAATGTTTCGTGTCACGCGATCGGCTTTAAATCACGTACAAGTTATCCGGTTCCCGGGCGAGATAATTACAAATGGGTCGAGGCCTGTGTCTGTGTGAATTCGACTGAATTTCATTACGCTTGTTCAAACACACTGGCCACTACTGTTTCACGATTTTCGATTATTCCGTGTTGGATATTCGTTGGGTAAAACATCACTGGAAAACTACTGTCCCCACGAACAATCGCTTTTCAGGGACCTTTTTTTTTATCCCAGATTTGATACTGTGTGATAGACGGTGACACTAAATTCTGATGCATCCTATACCGGGTGAGTCACCTGAGAATGACTTCTAAAATTTTTGAGTTGGGAAGAAATGTTTGAAACGAAAGTTTCAACGGTTCTTGTTGCCCTCCGAGTGGGCCCTCGTATTTCTCTCGCGAAATCCATTAAGGGGCTATGCTAGTGTGACGGTTTCAGAAATTCGGAAATTTCTTTTTTGCAAATTGCAACAATTTTTTGATGAAGAGCAAGGTGTTTTATATGGCCCGGAATAGGTGATTAACTATAAGTATGAAACATTCAATAGTGTTCCTTAAAAAAATTCCCAAAAATTGCCTTATTATATAGCTGTCACACTAGTATAGCCCCTTAAAACCTCCGCGTGAAGGTTGGAAGCCAAAAAGAACAGTGCCTCCTCCGCACCATTTTCCACCCATAGAGTCGCCGAATAAATTCGTTGGCCGTGAAAATATTGCGTTTCGCCGTTGATTTTTGTTTGACAAACATTCTCCGAGCTATTGCGTCGCGAACGTTACTACGTCGTTCCTGATAATAAGTGACGTGCAGAGGAATATGCCGCGCGTGGATCTTCCATCGATCCCATCGTTCCGTGGAATAGCCCCCGTCAACACGTTGGAGAACTCGACAGAGAATAGGTAGCATCGACAGTTAATTAAATAGCCGTACTTTTAGAAATTATAAAGACAGACATTTTTCTACCACGCACAGCACTTCGCGCCATTGTCCTGCGCGACCATAGAACACAGAGCCCTGATCTATATCTTTCGCCGCCGCTGGGCAAAAATGTTTTTTACCGCCTTGTATATTTAATTATAAAACGGAGGAGGTGGGTACTTATTTTCAAGCGTATAACAAGTAGTTAGTAACAAGAGAGTAATCACGGATTCTCTTATCGTCGCTTGACCTTGGATAGTTTCATTATATTCGGCGTGATTCATTGTGGCCGATTGCTGTCAGGAAATTACGCAGTGTGTGAACGTATTTCTGCGTGTGTCACCAAAGCGTCGATAAAATTTTACGACGACGGAACTTGGGCAGAACGGGAGCTGAAAAAGGGGGTCGCGAGTGATAACCGTGTTGTGGAGCTTTCACGAAGACTGCTCCCTACCGTTATGACTACAGCACAGATGATACCTATCCGGAGAATGGAACGGCACACGTAAGGTAGCCGTGGAGGAAAGATCTAACGCGAGTTTAATGTTCCCGGGGGCAGCTTGCTCACAACTTCCGGTGCGGATCGAACCGTAGAGAGAAAGAGAGAGAGAGAGAGAGAGAGAGAGAAAGAAATCTGTAAAGGATGATTCACTGGGGCTCTACAGATGTGTGTGTGTGTGTGTACATAGATGCTTAGTGGACTGCATGCTTCACTAATTCACGTGTCGTTTAACCCTTTCCATGTTAATGTCGAGTATACGTATTGTCATGAAAAGATGGCATTTTTTTGTTTAACGACGAGTATACTGACAAAAACAATTTGCTATTTAAAGTAAAATTTAGGCGAAACAAAGAACGTATGTGTAATTTTAACAAATGATAGAATATTTTAGGACGAAATGAAAAAAAATCACTCGAAAAGGAAGAAGTAAATTCCAGTCAAAAGGAAGTAAGGGTGAGGGGGTGGTGTTTCGACGTGTGTTTCCTGTTAAGCTTCCCCGTCAACGAGATCGATCGGGGAATACCAGAGAAGAAGAAACAAAAAACGTGTTTTTCATCCAATTTTAGCCATCTCCGTTCCCTCGGATTCCAGGCGCGAAAGTGTTACGAATGCTTATCGTAAAAGACGAAAATAGAGTGTGTTCAAGGAGGGGAAGGGAGAGAGGGGGGGGGCAGATTTTCATGGTTCCGGTCTCCCTAAGGAAAGTACAGAGCGAATAATCGTGTCGGCGCAGAAAGACGGACCCCTCCCCCCTCCTGGGTCACGCGTGAATGCTAGCACGTGAGTAGTCGACTCGCGCGCCTCTGTGCTTCGTACTGGTTCAGATGAAGGGGCTGGGGGGGTTGAAATAGAACGCGTGTTTCAGGTCCCGTGTACGCTGCGAGACCACCAAGCCGACGCGTGGCGTCTCCAGCGTATAAATACACACGTGTGGCGTGCGCGCCAGGTTACCTTCCAGGCGCTCTTCCTACCCTAAGCGTTCCCAAAGACCCGAACGACTGGACTGACAGACAAAGAGGGATACAACACAACCCGGGAGAGGCGCCACGACGCCTAGACCGACGCCTGGCGTCACACGCAACGCACCACCGGGACCGACTGTGAAACGCTTTATCAAAAGCTTTACCTTACTTCGACGCCCGCTCTCGCTTTGTATATATATATATGACCTTCCTGGAAAAACGGGGGCGACATTACTCACGAATATTTTATCTCTATCCAACTTATCCTTCTTTTTCGCGAAACTATTACCAGGCGTATACTTACGTGTCCGATGTCTATAGCAACTCAATTTTCATGGAAACGGACATCGTATTCGCCTGGTGTGTGTGTTGTGGTTTCGTGGATTAATGTATTGTGGTACGGTCGATACTTCCTTTGGCCGTAAAAAGTAAGGGAGATTTTCCTGTTTGGTATAGTTACTGAAGTACATCCTAAGAATAGTTTAGAGTATAATCACCGAAGTACACCCCAAGAGTAGTTGATACTCGAGAGTATAGTCACTCTAAATAGAGTCTGACCATTGGGTATAGTCCTTGCAACACTATAGGAAGTATGGTGATTTTACAGTGGTCTACGTATTATGTGTTCTTTTCTAATCAGGCGATTTTGAATGCTCTAACCGGTTCACCACATGAAACTGCAATTTGCAACCGTTGTAGGAAAGATGGTATTCGAAAAACGCGTTGCATCGTTTCGTTACATGTGTTTGTTTTACGAAGATCCGCAAGCGAACCAGTAAAACGCAAAGTCCAGCCATTGCTGCCGTTCTTTTGTCGCGCCGTTATTACCGTTCTCCCATACGATTACACGAAACATACATTAAAAAACCTGTTCGCTCGCCAAGCTATCCGCCCCAGCTCGAAAAACAGACATCGATAAGGTCTATTCACATGACCAGCAGCGGAGCGATTCTTTATTCCACATACGATAACCGCAATTGTCGTGCGCGTAATTATCCTGCGGCATGACTCCCCGATATTTTCTCTCCTCGTTTGTCGCAAAACCACATTAAAAACTAATAAGCTCCCCACGTGTTACGCGGGGTGTATGTTTGAACGCTCTGCGTCATCGATCGAGTTTCGGTCGTTGTGTGTTTTCTTCGTGATATATGTATACTAATATACTGTGTGTAAGAAAAATGTTAGAGGACCCGAATATGGGAGATTCGTGAGGTGATTTGAAACAAGTTTTTCCTTAGCGAAAATGTTATCCGAGGCTTTGTTAACGAGATATTAAGGAAAAACCCCGACCAATCAGAGCGCGAGTCTGCCAGCCGAATTCCCGCGGTAACGTTGGCTACCAATCGCAGCGCGTAGTCAACGTTACCGCAGGAGCTCAACCGGCAAACTCGCGCTCTGATTGGTCGGGGTTTTTTGTTAATATCTCGTTAACAAAGCTTCGGAGAACTTTTTCGCTAAGGAAAAAGTTGTTTCAAATCACCCCTTTCAAGGAAGTACAACTATTCTGCGACACCCTGTACATTTGTATCATAAAAAGAAAACAAGGAAATATTGTTAATAAGTAGAACTGGTGTTCCGAATTTTGGTGTTTAGAATTGGTGTTCAAAACAGTATCTTGAAAGTGAAAGCATGCATGTGACACGCCGCGGCGTTTTTCCTAACAATTACAGACACATATGCCCCGGGCTTTAACGTTAAAAGCTGCGAGTATCCGATTGCGCACCGTTTACTTTACATGAAACGTGCTTGTCTCTTTCCAGCGGATTGAGCTTCCAAGATCTGATGGCCAGACAGGGTGCTATCGATTCCCCGCCGAAAACTCCTTTTATTATGGGATCCGAGTGCGCAGGTGACATTGAGCAGGTCGGCGAGGGCGTGGAGAACTTCAAAGTAAGTAAAAACACTGTGAAGGGGGGGGGTGGCCACCTTTTGGGAAACTAAACAAAAAAATAGATATTCCATCGCGACGAGATTTTATTTCCTTATTTATCGGGCAAGTTTTTCCCTTGCAAATTTTCTCGAATCCCCCCCCCCTCCAATTTTTTGTGGCCGCTTCATCACTATCAATAGATAACGGTCTGCCGGTTGCTCCCATTTACCCTTACCGACAACGTGAAATGCAATGTGCTTCCATATTACTTTTTGCGTTAACACTAAAAGAAAAAGAAATTACGTCGCGTATTTCGTTGGAGGTACAAGGTGTAAAAAAAGGTTTTGTCGTGGCTATCATGTGTGGATTCTACACCTTTAGACCGGTAGAGATCTGTTTAAAAAACACTTCCAGCAAAAATGACCTTTACCTCGAAATTCAAGGTCAAATTGTTTTCTTACTGTTTCGTATTCTACTCGTTACAGGGATGAAAAGTCTCGAAAGAACCGTATGTTCCTATCTACAACACTTTTGTTACACCCTTTATAACAAAAAGTGTTACGCAACAGCATGTTATATGATATTTTTCTGTTTGTTTTTCTAACAAGTGTTACAACTTCGTTAATATAACGTGTTATACTATATAGTGTAGACGCAGCTTAAGTGTATAATCGTCACATGCACATGGGGGGGGGGGGGTAATATTTTTCCCCTTCAAATGTGTTTAAATTCGAACGAGAAGATCGAGTGGAGACATTTATGTTGAACCAATTCTCTTCAGAGGGACGATTACGTCCAGTTTTCCATGATATTTACCGCAATCCACTCTACGCGATATTTTGTAATTGAACCTTTCGAGTGAACTTTAAAGGGGGTTGCTTGTAATTAAAAACACTCAATTCCCATTACGTCTCGGGGGATCGTTCATAACGAGTGCCTGCTTTTAAATTCCTCATTAATAATTCTCTCGAGTCACTTTTACTGGTGAGTCTCTATGAAGTGCCCCGATCCGTTGGTTAAAGTGGGGAGGGGTGTGGGGGCGTCGCCTGTTACACATACACAAAAAGCACAAATCGTGTGGTCGATCCATTTAGCGCGCGGATTCTGTTAATGGTATTAAATATAGCGAAGTGCCCCGAATTTTGCAGTTTGACGTCATCGAACGGGGATCGATGAATTCCCCCCCTCCATTGAATACACGCACTCGCAGCCGCGGGCGGTGAACTAAAAAAAGCCACTAGGAAGATAAAAAAAAAGGGGGAAATTTGTTAAATCTTCTCACGTTTATGTACACACGATGTTGAAAGAACTAAACCACGAGGCAGCTTACGTTCGCATACGCAATAACGTTTCTTGTTTGGCCCCTATCGGTGCGAGTTTAAAAATATTTCATTCTCCTGGAGTCCTATGGCCGGGTCACCGACGAAGTGAATTTATTTTCTCTTAATTTCAAATTCTACGAGCACGATATGCTATTCCTCTGTGCAAGTTCCATAGGAAGTCAATACAGTCCATCTTGAAATTCGTAAAAATAAAATAAGGAATAAAATTTGCAAAAAAAGAAAACAATCCATGCTTGGTGTATATTTTTATGGTGGTGACTATCGTTGTACATGTCTGGGCGTTTTGTGAAATTTGGTTTATGGGCCACGATAGACCCTCAGCCATTGACTTCGATGATCCCATTGCACTCCGATGGCTAGGACCTTGAACTTGAGGATACAACTCGTCGAAGCTGATCTCACAAGGGAACACTATTCGTAAATTTTTTTCCATTTAAGTATTTTGAAATAGTTTAAAATATTAATCATTCAAATTGAATTGGTAAAATTGATAAAACGCCACATGGAGCCCCAGCTAGATACAATACCATACGCGGAAGCTACCTTAAGGCCGCTTTTCCTCATTGGTCGCGCGTGTTGTTCTCGACCCTGGAAAATATTAGACATCATAGTCGTTGTCGTCGTCCTGCACGGTGGCGACCGTGGAAAAAATCGATGGGAATGGGGCTGACTCGAGGCAATAACTATCGACGAGGAGAGAGAAAGAGAGAAGACGCGCGCGCGCGCGGCGTTTTTCATGGGGAACGGAGCCACACCAACCCCGTCTCGCCCACGATTTGCATCCATTATCATGTCAAACGTCTTCTCCTCGCGTCCTCTCGTCCTTCCCCACCGTCGTTGTTCCTTCCTGGCGTTGTGTCTAGACTAGGATGCTTCGTCTGAAAATTTTTCCGTGTAAACGGAGCGTAACCTTCAAGGGGCGAGAAATTGCTTACACCCCTCTCACGAGAATACGTTTTTCTTTTTTATTGCGAAGATCGACACCTCTGAATATTAACAGAAACACACACAAGTTCTCTGTTATTGCAGCAGCTCCTCTTCTTACTGGAGATTTCTACTCTTTCGGTGTGTTCTCCATTATTTAACCCTATTGATATGCGGCCGTATCTTGAGGCCGTAAAACGTTTATTCCAAAGGACACGACCGACCGAACGAACGAACTTCGAAGGTTTAGATATTAAATTATAATCTCTGAATAAGAAAACAAACCATGAAGTAGGAATGTAATCGCAATAAAATTTAATGTAGGTACACGGTTACTGTTACTTCTGGGAGCGACTCTAGTTGCACCATAGCAGACATGGGGCAAATTGGTGAACTGGATGAAAGATTCCGAAGAACGAATGAAAGATAAAAAAAAAGTATTTCGTCATTTTTAATTGTTTAAACGTGGAAATTTCCATTTTTATGATGGAAAAATATTATAACGTCTAAAAATCCATGTGTCTGAATTAATGTGTATTCTTAGAATTTACCCTATTCCGCCCCGATCATCATTTCGAACTATCAACTTTAGCTTCTTGCTGGAAAAAAAAAATTGAAACAACTCTCTTCACTCCCCGTTCAGTCGGAAAAACCAGAAACGCACAAGGTCTCTCGAGTACATTGTAGTGTCCAACAAAGGGCGGATTTCCTTCCGTTGGGTCCACGAACGGTTCTTTCTTCATCCCTTGAAAGGGGACGCTCATCCAAGTTCCTCCTAGAACCACCCCCAACGTCGGGAAGGGAAGGGGAGGGTGGGCAGTTCCATAAAAGAAGAAATAAACGGACCAACTAGAGGGAACTGAACGGTCACTTTCTGCGTGTACACGCGCGCAACAGCTTTGAAGGGGGTATTTTATTGTAGCCGGTTAACAAAATCGATTTCCTTTTCCTTGTACTTTCTTGTAGCTCGGGGTCTCCTGAAAATATGTTTCTGAAGTATTATGGTTAAATTCATAAAATTGTTAAACTTGTAGAAGGATTAAACGCATTTTTCTCAAAACCGTTTTTATTAACACATTCAATGCTGGTAGTTCTAGTGTTAAGGAACCTCAAGGAAGTCGATGGGGCGAAAGAAAGGAGTGGGGGTCGCGCAGGGTGCGTCCACCGCGTGCGATAAAGGGAAGGAAACGCGAATATTCGATCTAGGAAGGGCTCTGCCCTCCCCCCCCCTCACGGTCGTTTACACGTGCTCCGTTCGGATATCTGACCTCAAAGCCTTAGTTCGAGGTGATTCGCGAGTCACGAAAATAGACCACCAGCTCGAGGCTACAGTAATCTAATGGCGGGGTGTAGGGATGTTCGCGATTCCGATTCGATTCTCTTGGGTAAGACATGTCACTGTCATGTACAACACATACAACACGAAGTGATTTAGTACATGTACCGATTCCATAATTTTTATTTTCTTGTAACAGAATAACGAGCTACTGTTCCATCAATCAAGAACTCTGTTCTCCATACTTTTAGCCCTGTTAGTCTATGTGTTGTACAGTTTGTTCCACAAGAAAGTGTACAGCAGTATTTCAATAATACCTAACCTAAAAAAAGAACTTCTGTACTTTAAAGTAAACTTAAAAACGTATTGTACATACATGGCAGCCACGTGTTACTCAAGAGAGTCAACATTCTGAAGAATCGAATCGGAATCGCGAACATCCGACAAGTGGAGGGGGAGGTAAAAACCAAGTGGTTCCCCCTTGTTTCCTAGTAAAAAAGGTACCGCGCGGGACTACAGATCCCCCATCCCTTCTGGGAAGATTAATGCGTGAAAAATTCAAGGATAGACTAAACGCAGAATGAACAATTCTGAACTGATCTCTCCTCCGTTGGAACTTCTCCTCGTATTCCGTGATGCAGGGAATGAGGATGGGGTCCCAGCCCCTTCATGATATTATCCTAGAAGATTGTTGAATGTATTCCCTCTCCCCTCAACGATTTGCATATCGGGTGGATGATCGTCGAGTTTATAGGGCGCACGTGAATTGATGGTATACAATCAACCGGGGACGATAGTCGTGACGTGTGGTGAACTCTGAACGAAAGCTCTTTTCGCGGGGGTTTGGTCCAAACTAAGATCTTTGGAACCCAGAATCGTTGTCGTCGGCAGTTCCATGATTTTCGGTAACAATAGGACTATTCTCATTATTTCTTCCAAATTTTTAAATAATGCTCCGCTATTATAACATCGTATTTTTTTTAAACAATTTCAAAATAAATGGTTAAAACATATTTTTTTTAACTGAAATAATTTTTATCTGGTACTCTTATGTCTCCACTATAAGCATCCACAAAACTCATTTTGATCAGTTTGTTACTTCGACAATTATGATTAGTTGAACTGAAATGTTAACTCCAAAAAGTGTCCGTTTTCGCGTGAAATGATCCTATAGCAATTTAACACTGAGGGACAGTTTGAGTTGGGAAAATGAGGGTTAGGTCTCTTTCTATAATAACAATACTGTATCAGGTGTTACCAGCCTCATTCCTATTATCTGACATCAGGCCCATTGTCAGCAAGCCACTAAGTGGCGTCGTGGATCACTATTAAAATAGTCCTTCCTAAACAGCCACGACATAGAATTATAACGCACACTAACCATTTGGCTACTTATTTTCAGGTGGGCGATCGAGTGGTCGCGTTTCCTGATCACAAAGCGTGGGCGGAGCTCGTTGTCGTCCCGGCGACGTCCGTTTTCCCGCTGCCGCCTGGTATGAGCTACCTCGATGCATCCGCGATCACCATGAACTACACCGTCGCGTACATTCTGCTCTTCAAGCTGGCCAATCTGACGCCCGGCAAGAGCCTTTTGCTTCACAGCGCCGGCGGTGGTGTGGTAAGTTCCATCTCATCATCACGTGCAAAGCAATAGATCGTCATAATTATCGAGAGACAACAGATGCAAGAATCGTACAATGTTGTAAATTCTAAACGATCGAGAATCATGTAACCATTTTAGTACCTTGGAGCCGATACATCGGTTTTGTGGGTTTTCCAAAAAAATACCTTGAGTCGATATGTCGGCTTTCCATTTTGAATATAATTTAAACACATCTAACGACTACAAGACCTATATTTTTGAATATTTGTTTTTAGTATCCCTAACGTATTTCACGTCTACTTTTTGATATATCTTCAATTTCTTAAAGAACCAATTATTTCAGAAATCAAAATAATTTTATTCTAAGGGATACAAACGCGAAGAATAAAGTTAGGAGAACAGTGCAGGATGTTAAGTTTTCCTTTGATTCTGCTTGTTACTCTGAAATAATTTAGCTACGAGTTTACATTTACTACCTTATGCCCCTTTCCATGAAAGTAAGAGAATTACTTTCGTGAATTTTCAACGAACCACAATGAATTCGGTCTGTTTCGTGGCTCTTGCTACTATGAAAGTGTATACTAGTTTCTTCATCAAAGAACCGTATCTTTATGAGCAAACGCGACTCCCACTAGGGGAAAAAGTGACTTAGGGGTAGGACCTCCTACAACTTGATAAATTTATTCCAAGAACTGAAATAAATGTTCAAACGAATGTTACTTTGACATACATTTCAATAATTCTCGAAACTAAATGGCAGGAGGTCCTTCCCCCCTATGTTATTTTTTCCCCTAGCGGAAGCCGAGTTTTCTCGTAAGTGTACCCTCGCGAGCAAGTTCGGTTTCCACTAGAGGAAAAAGTGATGTAAGGGAAAAACCTTCTACCACTTGGTCTCGGAAGTTATTGAAAATTATGCGAAATTATCATTCGGTTTAACATTTATTTCAGTATTTGAAATAAATTTATCAAGCAGTAGGAAGCCTTAACTCCTACATTGCTTTTTTCCCCTAGCGGGAGCTGAGTTTGTTCGTAAGTGTACATATGAAATAGAACAAATACAAGATGAGAACAAATGCTTTTATGCGGGTAGCGTGTATAACCGTGTGTGTACCATTTCCATGTAACATAACCTAATCTCGGTCTCTAGTCTGCCGGTAATTCAGTAAACCTCGAGAATTACCCGAAATCGTTCTCTAATTCGCTAACGGAGGCACAAGAATACGTCTGTAACTTCGTTATTTACCATTTCCACCGTACCGCCGCCTCCGTCCCCATACATTTTCCAGAGGAAGTCAACCTGCGTGTATTTCCACATTACCCTCTAGCCCGGCTTCCGGGCAGCTCTCTTAATCCATATCCCGGGGAGAAAAGCGGACCGGGCGAGATTTTCTCATTAACGCGTGTTACCGTATCTCCACCGAAAATTGTATGTGTTTATGTTCATATTTACCGAAATAAATAAATAAATACTGATGCGTCGTGAGAGGAAAAGAAAGCTGTGTACTAGTGATGGCGATAGGTTTGAACTGTATCGATATATTCTATCGATACGTATTGCTACTCAAAGTATCGATACACATATGCACATCGGGAACAAAATATCGATATTATCGGTCACGATACTTGCAATGAAAAATTAGAATTAATAAAGTCCAAGAATGAGAATAAATCATTTATTCAAGTAGATAATTACTAAAAGGCAGATTCTCAGGTAACAGCGTGGAAAAGAAATCGACCGATCGCAAACTTTACGGGAAGCTCACGGATTGGTCCATTTTCCTTACGGAATCCTGTCACGGCAAATACAGCGATTCTATCGAAATTTCGGATATTTACGGCTCAAGTATCGATACTGGAATATATTGTCACATTAAATATCGATATCTGACTTGTGGAAAAGTATGAATATTCGAAATATCGATATACTCTATCGCAAATCACTACCGTGTATGTACTGGTTCGCCCGGTACGGTAAACAACCGGGTTGAATAGCAGCAGCTCAAGTAGTGTCTGGCCCGGAAGCTGGAAACATGGGCGAAATCGAATTAAGCCGCCGTTGTCCGTGTGAACGGAGCTTAAGGGCAGCAGCGGTACACGTGATCTGTGTAGTGCGCGGCGGTAGTGGTGGGGCGTGCGGTCTCAGACGGGCGCGGCCCGGTTGACGGTGGTCGATGAGAGAACGAAGGGTTGCCAGGGCAACCCTCACACCACGCACACACACACCCCCGTCGTTCTCTATTCCCTCTCTCTCCTGTACCACCAGCAGCATCCAGTCTCTCCCCTCCCCAGTAGATTTTCGTCGTCTCAACTTCCAGCAACGGTACAGAGGGCTGCGGGGGCGAATGTAGTTAGCTTCGAGTGTAACCTGTTGAGTCGTATTGATCCCGACGCGCGGTATTCCCCCGCCCTCCCCTTCCTCAGTCTTCTCCTTCGACGACATTGAGTGAAAGAGAGGGATAGAGGGAGAGACAACCGCCTCCGTTCTTCGTTCAGCGGCGCGCGATGACTGCAGGGTAACTTGTTCGCGCGCGCGCGGGGGGGGGGCAGTAACCTTGTACGTCTCTTTGCATACGTATAACTGTTCTCGAGCGCGTCAGCCACGAGTAGTTTTCCGACTGGATAGATATGGGGGAGGACTGTCGTTTTTTTACAATACTAATGCTTGTAATGGAATCTAATTCGTTGACCCTTTAACGCCTAGACCTTTAACCCTAGAACGATAACCTTCTATTTTTTGGCGTCAGTAACACCGTGGGATCGCGGCGATCCGAATTCAAATCTTAATATTTGAAATACTATTTAATATTTTCGAACTGTTCTTTTTTAGTTCCTTTTTAAACACTTTAGGAAATAATAACTGCACAGTGTGATTTCTGTTTAAAGAAATAAAGGAAAGGTAAAGAAAAGCTGAATGTTCTAATTTTCACGTCTGTAAGCAAGGATTCCAACTTTGCGGGGTCGCCGGTAACTCCAGGGTGGCGTTCCAGGGTTAAATCCTTATTTTAAAATTATGGAAAATTATCTGCATATACCGTAAAAAAACATGGGTAACCTGGAAGAATGCATTAAAAAAAAACGCGATCCGATTTGTCTCTTGAAACTACTTAAATTACGTGAAAAATATGTCCTGTATGATCACAGAAAAGATATTCAGGTGGCCCGTTTTAAGCGGAACACCCTTTATACACAAAAATACAAGAAAATATCTCTGGTCATTTTTAAATAATTTAGGAACGAAAGGGTCGAAGATTTAACCAGCCTGTATACAACTGGAAATCGACCGAAAAATAAGCACACCTATACCAGCAACGAAATCTTAAACGCCAGAGCAAGCAGTCGCTTATTTAAACGCGCCAGCCCCCCTCCCTCCCTCCCCCACTTTCCACCTATTGCCCCTCCTGCCCCCTTCGCGAAACGCTTCGTTGCACCTCGGCATGGACTAGACAGAAGACAATCCGTTCCCGGGGAACAATATCAGCGTCGTCTCGGGGTAAAACCTCTACGGTCACGCGCATGAAAACCGCACTTTTCTCCGCTGCTGTCACGGTATATATCATCTGGGCAGGACATACACGGGCCTCTTTCC